>NC_068356.1:146042196-146241948 GCF_020536995.1 Dreissena polymorpha | reverse complement strand
AATACTACTACTACTACTACTACTACTACTACTACTACTACTACTACTACTACTACTACTACTACTACTACTACTACTACTTATACTACTACTTTTACTACAACTAATACTACTTCCATTACTACTGCAACTGTTGCTGATACTGCTTCTGCCGCTAATACTGCTGCTGCTATTTCTACTACTACTACAACAACTTCTACTACTACTTCCACTACTACTACTGCTGATGCTGCTGCTGTTGCATAAAATGTGCACACATTCGAGCGCTATAGAAATGTAACGTAATGAATATACGAAATTACTGTTTCTTGCAATTTACTCACATAAAATCTATGCATACGATCCATAAACAAACAGCATAATACGAAAGTTATGTGGTTATTTTGATCTCAAGAACAAGACGTGTATGGAATCGTGGTAAGAGATAATAAAACTTATTCCGAGAATGTATTGCAGACAAATGCAACGACGTTTTTACTACGTGACTGTCAAGAGAGATCATAAAACGAAAATGTTCAATATAAACTAATTTATGAGTTAGGTAGACAATTCTATGTTAATGATTACCACGTGAACTATATATATATATATAAATATATATATATATATATATATATATATATATATATATATATATATATATATATATATATATATATATATATATTCCGCTGCTGCTGATGCAGCTGCTGCTACTACTACCACTACTTTTACTATTACTTATATTACTTCTACTACCACTAGTTATACAGCTTATCATAGTAACTCCGTTTACCGCTAGCCTACTTTAATTACTACAAAATACATTCGACTATTTTCAATAACAGGAGCAAGGCTGAATTTCTTTTGAACAGAAATTTCGGACTTCCATATAGAGTCGAACGGATGTCCTTCTGGATGTACTATTTAGGACGCAATGTGATTAAGTTATTAAGGTAAACATCTTGTATTTGTCTTCTCATCAGATCTGACAGCACTTGCTTGCTGCAAATAAATGTCAATAAAGTAACCCATTATTTGTCTAGACGAAATGTATGTCCTTCTTATTAAAATGCCAATGAATCAACCACGATAAACAGTAGTCGGATAGGAATAAAATTTCGTAAAATATCAACAGACGAAAGAGTGTGTTTTTTAAATTCACAATTTGTCCACTTTGATCCCAACGTTGTTTCCATTACAAGAAAATACGGAAATTTTAAGATAACATCCAAACTAACCAAACTACATGAGAGGTATAATGTATGATACATGATAATGTAATAAATGCGCTCCATTCTTATTGAACCTTATTAACAATATAACTGTAAATGCGTATGTTATTGTAAAATTTCCGAACTCTACCCCATCCAAGAGTTCACAAGGACGACATTGTTGTGGACGAAGATATACGATATTCCGTTTGACGAAGTTGAAACCGAAACAGACATGAGAAACTTGACTCCAACACAAACAACTTTGTGGCACTTAAAGTCAGCTGCGTCTGTAAGAGTGTCGAAAAAACAGCTGATATCCTTTTAAAGTTGTATTTATGAAAAGCAGGTCGTTTTGTTTCATCGCATTGGTGTGAATGCACTAAAGAGAAAATACGCCACATTTTAATATTATTTGACATTGAAAATAAATTTCTTCTAAATACTATTTGGTTTGGTAGAAACTATTTAATGTCCAACATTCGAATTCAATCGCCTATGATCGGTAACAACCATGAACTTCGACGATTGAGGCAGAAATATAAAAATTCCCTGCCCTTGTTATTGTCTGTATTGTTAAAAAAGACTTAAATATTGAAACACTCCGAAAGATGGCATGGAACTTAAACACAAATACAAAATACATTTTAATTGTCCTGATGGTTATATATGAAATTTTTTTTTTCAAGTGTTATTTATGCTTTTGAAGCAAGCTGTCGTCTTCATTGATATTCTCATCTTTTGCGTAATATCACGGTTTTGATTTGCATAGAGGTAATCACATTTTTCGTCCGGATATCGTTTGTATCTATACGGTGTTACTAGTACATCTTTCGGCCCTTGTTCGGCAGTGTTTCATTTAAATAAAATGTGTTGAATTGGCATTTAAAATTTTTAAGACTGATTGAAATGAATTTTGGACCGGAGGCCATATTTTGCTCAATACGCTTAAAGTCTCTATAACGCTCAAAACAACGAACATTTCGTAAAGTATTTCGTAAAATAAAGTTAACACAAACAATCAGTGTTCCTTATAGAAATAGCCACCATATCAACGCTAGATGTGGTATGATTACATGTTTTTTTTGTAGATACAAAATGCTCGTTGTTATTTATTTGTGACCGCAATAAATTCCATGTTAACTTCCTTCGAATATATCTATTGATACGAAACACGAACACTAAAATGGTACCATGTTAAAACCATAATAAAAACGAGCATTTTGTATCCACAAACATCTATTTTACCAGATCACATCTGGCGTTGAAATTTCGACAATGGCCATAAGGATCAATGATTTTAATTGTTTAGCTTTATTTTACGAAATATTGTACGAAATTTTCGTTGATTTCGAGTAGTAATGTAACTTTAACCTTTGGTGGTGATGTTTGTTCTACAAGTGTCCTGGCAGATCAGTATAGCCAACCTTTGTAATAGGTGATCGTATTACTACGCGGAGTGGGAATGGTTATCCAAATATCAATAAGCAATAATAATGATTAATTAATTACTCGTTTGCAGACACAATGAATAAACATTTCCGATCTCAAATGACATAAGTCATCCTTAAAGTCTCTATAACGCTCAAAATCAACGAACATTTCGTAAAGTATTTCGTAAAATAAAGTTAACACAAACAATCAGTGTTCCTTATAGAAATAGCCACAATATCAACGCTAGATGTGGTATGATTACATGTTTTTTTTTGTAGATACAAAATGCTCGTTTTTATTTATTTGTGACCACAATAAATTCCATGTTAACTTCCTGCGAATATATCTATTGATACGAAACAAGAAGACTAAAATGGTACCATGTTAAAACCATAATAAAAACGAGCATTTTGTATCCACAAACATCTATTTTACCAGATCACATCTGGCGTTGAAATTTCGACAATGGCCATAAGGATCAATGATTTTAATTGTTTAGCTTTATTTTACGAAATATTGTACGAAATTTTCGTTGATTTCGAGTAGTAATGTTACTTTAACCTTTGGTGGTGATGTTTGTTCTACAAGTGTCCTGGCAGATCAGTATAGCCAACCTTTGTAATAGGTGATCGTATTACTACGCGGAGTGGGAATGGTTATCCAAATATCAATAAGAAATAATAATGATTAATTAATTACTCGTTTGCAGACACAATGAATAAACATTTCAGATCTCAAATGACATAAGTCATCCTTAAAGTCTCTATAACGCTCAAAATCAACGAACATTTCGTAAAGTATTTCGTAAAATAAAGTTAACACAAACAATCAGTGTTCCTTATAGAAATAGCCACAATATCAACGCTAGATGTAGTATGATTACATGTTGTTTTTTTGTAGATACAAAATGCTCGTTTTTATTTATTTGTGACCACAATAAATTCCATGTTAACTTCCTGCGAATATATCTATTGATACGAAACAAGAACACTAAAATGGTACCATGTTAAAACCATAATAAAAACGAGCATTTTGTATCCACAAACATCTATTTTACCAGATCACATCTGGCGTTGAAATTTCGACAATGGCCATAAGGATCAATGATTTTAATTGTTTAGCTTTATTTTACGAAATATTGTACGAAATTTTCGTTGATTTCGAGTAGTAATGTTACTTTAACCTTTGGTGGTGATGTTTGTTCTACAAGTGTCCTGGCAGATCAGTATAGCCAACCTTCGTAATAGGTGATCGTATTACTACGCGGGGTGGGAATGGTTATCCAAATATCAATATGAAATTATAATGAATAATTAATTACTCGTTTGCAGACGCAATGAATAAACATTTCAGATCTCAAATGACATAAGTCATCCATTTCAACAAAGAAGAAAAGACAAGTATTAGCGTTTGGCTTCTTATTCACTTTCTTTCTATTTATATCAACATACAACGTTTTAAACAGCATCTTCTTGTAAGAAAGACATTTAGATTATAATATTCTGCCACACTTGTCAATGTATGCTTATCAGTGTTGTGATAAATGTAGTGTTTTCTTTAAACAAACACTAAAGCACTCTGAACTCATACAGTAGATATTTAAGTTTATAAAAAATAGATTATAGCAATTGATATCCGAAAACAAGAACACACTTAATACAAAACTTTATTAGTCTCCTAAAACAATAGACTCATGTAAACACATAAATTGATTGATTTTACTGAATCCCAATTAGTTCTTTTTTTATGTTGACGCTTGTAATATAAGAAATCAGTCAATTCGAACTGGTAGTGTAATCATACTCTCTAAAGATAACACATATAAAGAGTTCCGGTTGAATGAGTGAGTGAGGACATGTGTTTTTCTCAAGGGTAAATTGTTGGTTTTAACGTGAAAAACAAACAATTCAGTGTTAAAAGTTAGATAAAGCGGAATATCAAATAAACGGTAACATCAGAAAAATTTCTTTTAGTTTCGCTCTCTCGAGACAAAATGATTTTATTGACTTTTTATCAAATCGAATCTGCAGAGGTAGAAGGCTAACAGGCAGGCATGTTGGCTTGTTATTAACTACACTTTGCAAGAGGAAAACATGCCTAGCCATTAAAATTCAACAATGACCAAATGGAAGTATAGTCATTAAAAAAGTAATTGATGTTACAATGCAATGTCTTATGCGTCGAAAAGAAAACACAGTGACTCGAGTAGCAGTGAATTAGATGCAAGTTTTACAAATGCAAACACAAGTACAAGTAGAGACCCAGTAAAACAAAAAAAAAGAAAGGTAAAGCTAACCCAAAACAAGAAACAATAAGCGAAATAATAGAATGTGGAAAGACATCTGTAGAAGTAATGCTTGATATAAAGCAAGAACTTTAAATATTAGTAAGAAACTTGAAAACCTTTTTTCAGGACAAGACAAAAGTTCTAAGCAAATGATTGTTGAAATATAAATCAGACTAAGGATGAGTTCTGAAAGTCAGTAAAACACAAAATTGAAGTCCTCGAAGGGAAATTGTTCGAGAAAGAAAAGGAAAATTACACACTTAAGGAGAAGGTTGATAGGCTGGAGAAACAAATTAAAAGCAATCGAGAACAAGACAACCAAAATTCAGCTAACATCCAAGAATACGCAGATTTTCATTCGGGCCAAATTAACTCTATTGATCAGTATAGCCGTAGGAACAATGTCCGCATATTCGGAATACAAGAAAGTTCAAATTCAATACAAAATAACCACATGACAGCATTAGGCGAAACGGCGAACTACAACTCAGAAAGTCATTTAGCAATTAAATAAGAAAATAGAAGGGCTGAATCTGCAGATGAGCGATATTGACATTTGACATAGGCTTGGTAAGTTCAAGGCAGGATATACAAGGCCGATCATCGTCAAGTTCGTCACGAGACAGAAGCGTAAATATGTGATGTCCGATAGGAAAAATGTTTAAGGGCTCAAACATTTATATAAATGAAGACCTTACGAACATAAACCAGAATGAGTTGATTACACTTAAAAAGGCACTGCCTGAAAATGAAGCTGTCTGGTCATGGGACGGCAAATTATATCACAAAACAACAAAAGGCGAGATACGACCAATCGCTTTCGAAGACTACAAACAATGGATGAAAATTGAATGGCCTAAACTTATCAATAGGTTTTTCGACGTTAAGTAGATCGCCTCCCTCTTCTTTATTGTACACTTTCAAACAAACAGTGTACCATGATATCCCCGTGTTTTTTAACACCAAATTAACATTAACATATGACAACAATATCCTCTTGTTTTTTTCATCACCGAATTAACATAAACACATGACCATTGCTATCGTGTGTATCATAGGTATATAGACACTCAACCAATAAATATGGAATGTTTGTTCAAGCAACGATCTTTTAATGTCTTTAACATGACTCAGGAATTAAAGCTACAAAAGTTTAGGCAAATGTTAAAGCCAAGTAAATCTTAGACACTATTACTTGATCATAAATCCATTCTAAAACTTTTTAGAACATATATCTCAATGTAAAGGATAATTAAATGATTATGAGTGTGGATGAGCTTTATTAGAAATGGCTAACAATAAAAGTCCAGGCTCTGACGGACTGACCGTTGATTTCTATAAAATATGTTGGTCCACCTTGAAAGAACACTACATTAAATCAATAAATTACTTTGTGAACTTACTGCCTTACAAAAACAAGGTGTTATAACTCGTATTCTTAAATCAGATAAATACATTGATTATATTTCAAATTGGCGACCAATAAGTTTGTTAAATATAGATTAAAAAATCGCAACTAAAACAATTGCAAACCGTATCAAAAAGGTTTTGCCACTTATAATAAGTTTTGATCAAACAAGTTTCATGAAAACCAGATATATTGGTGAAAACGTTAGGTTAATTTTCGATGTTATCGAATATCTAGAGAATCATAATAAACATGGACTTCTATTTTTTGCAGACTTTTAGAAGGCATTCGATAGTTTGAACCATCTCTTTATCATAAAATGTCTAAATCACCTTAATTTCGGGCCACACATAATTCAGTGGATTAAGGAATTTTATATTGATATAATAGTGTCATTATTAATAATGGTCATCTTTCCAGGAATTTTAAAATAGAAAAAGGTGTTCTTCAAGGTTGTCCTCTGTCTTCGTCGCTCTTCATTATATGTTTAGAATTACTGTCAAACTACATAAATAGCAACAATAATATTAAAGGGATAAAGATACATGGGGCCGAAATAAAACAGACCTTCTTTGCAGATGATGCAACTTACTTTAATGATGGTTCCCCAAATTTATTTGAAATATTAGTTCAAACACTTAAAAATTTCAGAAAAATATCAGGACTATACCTCAACGCATAAAAATCTACAGTTATGAGAATCGGATCACTAAAAATCTCAAACATCAAATACAGCACAGAAAACAAATTTATTTTGACATCTGATGGGGCAAAAACGTTATGTATACATTTTTATAATCAACATAAATAAATCATAGACAACAATTTAATGCCAAAAATAAAAGACTTTAAATGCTGTTTAAAACAATGGCAACATAGGAAACTTACTCTTATGGGGAAGGTCACAGTAATAAAAATTGCGCTACCAAAATTAATTTACCCCTTTTGTGTTCTCCCTAAACCAACTAAAAAAAGTAATAGAAGGATTAAAAACAGCAATATTTGAATTCATATGGGACAATAAGCAAGACAAAATTAAAAGGAAACGTCTAACACAAAATTATGAAAATGGTGGCATTAAACTTACGGATATTGATTGTTTTCTAAATGCCATTAAAGCGAGCTGGGTAAAACGATATCTGGATAAAAATAATAAAGGTAAATGAAAAACTCTACTGGAAAAAAACTCAACACATTAGGTAACTGTCTTATATTTGAAAGCAATCTAGATGATTATATAATACAAAATGTAAGTAAAAATCATGTGTTCTTAAAAGATGTACTTACATCCTGTCAAAGTATTAAGAACAAATATAATGTTGCCAAAAGTTTTCCCATATGTAAACATGTAATATGGAATAATAAATGTATAAAGGTAAATAACAATTCTTTCTTTTTGACAAACTGGTATAACAATGGTATAAAAACTATCGGTCAGTTGTACAACTATCGAAAAGATACTTATTATACATTTGATGAATTAAACTATTTATACGAAATTGACTCTCATGAGTTTTTAAACTTCTACCCACTTATTTTTGCTATACCAAAAGAATATAAATCAATATTGTATACGAAAGGAATTAATGCATTAACTATATCAGAGAAAACTTGTGTTGATATAATAGAAAACTCAAAACAGGTAAACATAACTTTCTACAATATACAGTAACACTCACAAAGTAATATCGACAACAGTATAGAAAGGAAATGGAATTCATGCCTTAATTTAAATGAAAACCTCAACTGGAGAACAATACATACACTTCCATTTAAGTCAACAATAGATACTTACTTACGTAACTTTCAATTCAGATTCTTATCAAGAATCATTCCAACAAATAAGTTTCTTATGAAATGTAAACTAACAAATAGCAGCCTGTGTGATTTTTGTCAAGAAAGCGTTGAAACAATTGATCATTTGTTTTGGGAATGTTCATATAGCCAAATTCTTTGGACAGAACTGCAAACGTTCCTTAAACGAGTGAAAATTGACTTTGAAATAAATTGTACATCTGCTTTCCTTGGAAATACAAAAATAAAATTACACAGTGAAGTTCTCAATTTTATTATCATAATAATGAAAGTATTATTATTCAATATGAATAAAATTAAAATTAAAGGTTACTACAACAAACAAAAATTAAAGTAGTAGTAGTAGTAGTAGTAGTAGTAGTAGTAGTAGTAATAGTAGTAGTAGCAGTAGTAGTAGTAGTAGAAGTAGTAGTAGTAGTAGAAGTAGTAGTAGTAGTAGTAGTAGTAGAAGTAGTAGTAGTAGTAGTAGTAGTAGTAGTAGTAGTAGTAGTAGTAGTAGTAGTAGTAGTAGTAGTAGTTGTTGTTGTTGTTGTTGTTGTTGTTGCTGTAGATGGAGGATGATGAGGAGATGGAGGAGCAGCAGATGAAGAAGAAGTTACGGTAGATTTGCTTTTACCTCTACTACATCTACTCCTGCTAGTAATACAGATAATATAAATTATTCATGTTTCTGCTATTGTAACTTATCAAATAAAACATAAGATAATCTTCAATAAAAGAAACAATGCTGAACTTATTTTGAACAGAAATTTCGGACTTCTATATAGGGTCGAATGGAGATCCATCTGAATGTTCTTTTAAGAACACAATGTTATGTAGTGGCAAGGTAAACATCTAATATTGGTCTTCTCTTAAGATTTGTCTAGACGAGTTGTATGTCCTTCTATTTAGCAATCCAACGAATCAATCACGATTTAGCACACATTTCGTTCTAAAAACGTATTCTGCTGTGCTGGTGTATTTCTGTTAATTGACAATGAATTTGTTCGAATATTTTTGGCATTTGTCTTAGCAACACACTGCTGTAACTAAAACGTGGGCCTTTTAAGATCGAAAAATGATGACGCATTTTCGGCTACGTTAAAAAAGACATTGTCATCCAAATATGGTTGTTATTGAGCGCATAGGAATATAACACACACAGATTAAGGCTCTACTCAAGCAATCTATTTTAACGTGAGACTACACGATTTTTATATGTGTTTAATTGTAATATATTGATACAAATATGTTACAATAACATAAATAGGCAAGAAAATTATACATTAAAGAAGACTTTCCTAAAATGCAGCAAAGACAAATTAGCGCCCCGAGCCGATTTCGACGAAGATAGCTCGTACATATTTTCCTACAATAACCAAAGCATTCGTCTTTTTATTAAGATCAGAGTTAGTGTTCGTGTGTCGTATGAATAGATATCGTTGCAGGAAATTTAAATGATCGGTAAAACTAAATTTAGATTCACGTCGTTCAGGCATGATGCACATGCTGGCAAATTCGACTGTACAGACATTTTCGCTTTCAGAATTTAATATCTCGCTTATTTCGCATTTTTCGACACATGTTCTTCTTAACTTTCATTTTAGTTTGTATTGAAATAGATGTATAATAAGTTTTTTTTACACATTTTACATGAATTCATACATATTTTACAAAATCGTGGAGTCACACTTTACAAGTATATATAATGCCAAGAAATGCGTAGTCGCGTAGAGCAGGGTTAAACACGGGGCCTCATGAGCTTAAGATTGACATCACATACATAGCAACAACCCATCGTCTTCATAAATAGGGAAAAAAGTATCATGTTTATGCTACTGAATAAGATATCATAGCGACCGCCTTACATTTCAAATTAGGTGCGTAAAGGTAAAGACAATAATGAGGCGGTTCCATTCTCATTGTGCGCTAAACAAATAAAAATGCTTTTATATACAAAACCAATTCGTCAATGTGCACACATGCGAGTGCTATAGAAATGAAATGTAATTCATCTATGAGGGTACTGTTTCTTTTTATTGATTCACATAAAAACTATGCCTACGATCCATAAACAAATAGTATAAATCAAGCTATGTGGTTATTGTACTCAACAAGACGTGCATGGATCTGTGGTAAGAGATCATTAAACTTATTCCTAGAATGTATTGCAGACAAATGTAACGACTTTTTACGACGTGACTGTCAAGAGAGAAGATCATAAAATGAAAACTCAAGTTATAAACCCGTTTATGAGTTAGGTGGACAAGGCTCTGTTGGTGATTGCAATATTTGCACTTTATATGAACTATATATATATTCCACTGCTACTGCTGCTGCTGCTGCTGCTGCTGCAACAACAACAACTACTACTACTACTACTACTATTACTACTACTTCTACTACTTCTTATTATATTTCTTCTACTACCACTAGTTATACAGGTATAATAGTAAGTTTTTTTACCGCTACTATAACTGCTACAATAATACATTAGACAATCTTCAATCGAAGAAACAATGCTGAACTTCTTTTGAACAGACATTTCGGACTTCCTTTTAGAATCAAATGAATGTCCTTCTCTATGTGCTATTTAGGACGCAATGTGATGAAGTGGTTAAGGTGAACATCTTGTATTTGTCTTCTCATCAGATCTGACAGCACTAGCTAGCTGCAAATAAATGTCAATAAAGTAACCCGTTATTTGTCTAGACGAAATGTATGTCCTTGTTATTAAAATGCCAATGAATCAACCACGATATACAGTAGTCGGAAATGAATAAAATTTCGTAAAATATCAACAGACGAAAGAGTGTGTTTTTAAATTCACAATTTGTCCAGTTTCATCCCAATTTTATTTCCATTACAAGACAATACAGAAATTTTAAGATAACATCCAAACTAACCAAACTACATGAGAGGTCTGATGTATGATATATGATATATAATCATGTAATAAATTCGCTCCATTCTTATTGAAGCTTATTAAATGTGTGTAAAACAGTCACTGCATCAGTCACCAACATCGTCAGCCAGGATCCATCCATCAACATGTGTTTCGACCCTTTAATCCTGGTACACTCTCCGGGTGGTGGGTCCGCAGTGGTGATCAGTCCACTACGTGTTGGTGACTGGCTTCCAGCTCCTCTCATCTCTTCGAGACCATAGCCAACTGGATGCCCTTTCAGCTGATTGTTCTAGTCTGCCCACAGCAGTCCTTCTCTCATGGCCGTTGAGTCCCAACAATATAACTGTAAATGCGTAAGTTATTGTTAAAAAATGCGAACTCTACCATCCAAGAGTTCACAAAGACGAAATTGTTGTGCACGCAAGTATACGATATTTTGTTTGACAAAGTTGAAACCGAACCAGACATGGGAAACTTGATTCCAACAAGTCAGCTGCGGTCGTAATAGTGTCGAAAAAAAAAGCTGATATCCTTTTTAAGTTGTATTTATGTAAAGCAGGTCGTTTTGTTTCATCACATTGGTGTGAATGCACTTAAGTGAAAAGACGCCACATTTCAATATTATTCGACATTGAAAATGAATTTCTATTTTAAGTTATTAACAAAAAATGGTTCTGCTCTCCAAATTAATTACACAATTGATTGATGTTTCTCACGGGAATATTTTTTTCGCAAGAATTAAACGTCTATATTCTACTTGTTTTGATAGACACTATTTAATGTCCAATTTTCGAATTCAATCGTCAATGATCGGTAACAACCATGTAATTTCGAAGATGGATGCAGAAATATAAAACTGCTATGCCCTTGTAATTGCGAAAATAAAGGCTAATACATGTATATTGAAACACTCCAAAACATGGACAGACACAAAAAACAAAATTCAAAATACGTTTTATTGTATTGATGGTTATTATGAAATTTGTTTCCAGTGCTATTATGCTTCAGAATCAATTATTCGTCTATATTGATTTACATATTCTTTGCGTCATGTAATATCATGATTTTGAACTGCATTGAGGTCGGCACATTGTTCGTTCGGAAATCGTTTGATGTAACACGGTGTTACTAGTACATGTTGCGGGGCTTGTTCGAAAGTGTTTCATTTGTTTTGGCTTTATATATTATATATATATATATGGTTTGTACTCGATAAACTCTTAAATGTTACATTTAATTATTTTCATTACATTGTATATATACGACCAAAAATAAGTGTAGATGTTGTGATATTCCAGATTATATTTATTAAGTTTAAAATTAAAACAAACAGACAATTATTGTTTTGTATTAATGATCGAATACGTATTTTACTCGGGACAAAATTATTTGTACACCACTGGCAAATGCACTTCTACACTTCAAACTATTTTCTGTACACCTACGCATGACGAAAATGCAGATAATCGTTAAAACTAACGGATATTATCTATATACTTCGAGAAAAACCTTGTGCAAATACCTAGTTTTACATTTTAAAGATCGAAATGAATTTTGGACCGGTTGCTATATTTGGCTCAATACACTTAATTTCCATTGGTATTTATTTGACAAACCATGGGTTGCTGAGAATAGAATTATTGGCCAATATGTATATGACATGGTTACTTATTTTGTTGCATGTCTTAGTGTGTCCAACCTTTTAATAGTAAATGACATTCATATATAGAAATCTACTTTTTTTCATTTATGTTTTATAATAGTTTTGATGTTGTGATGTTACAGTTTATTTACAAATATATGATTGTAAATAAGTGTGATGTTCGGAGCGTCATTACATCGTTTTGTAAGTTCGTTTGCATAGAGTGTTCTCACGTTGCATGTCCCTGTGGCTCTTCCCATTGGTGCCAACTTTATCGATTGTAGAGCGGAAAGTTGCACGAACTGACACGCAAGCTTTAGCACGGGGATATCTTCGGACCAGCCGATGTCAGATAGCTAGACAGCAACAACCGAAGAGCACAGGACATGGGTTAGCAAAAAGGATTCTAACGCCTCCTAGTATTCATCCTACTGTATGCCTAGTAGACACACAGAGCAACGCCAAACTGGTATAAGAATGGATACTTTTAAAATGCACTCAACATTTAATCTACTATCTATCATCAGTAAACATGTATTTAACACACATGATATTTCACAAATTGAAACCAAGATGCGTTGACAAAAACTCTTCACTTCACATACGTTTTGGGTTTGGAAATGAAATATTAAACTTTGGTGGTAATGTGTGTTCTCCAAGTGTCCTGTCAGATCAAGCACAGCCCACCTTCGTATAAGGTGATCGTATTTCTACGTGGAGTGCTCGGTATGGGAATGGTTATCCAAATATCAATATGCAATAATAATGAATAATTAATTACTCGTTTGCAGACACAATGAATTAACATTTCAGATCTCAAATGACATAATTGATATATTTCATCAAAGAAGAAAGGACTAGTATAATCGTTTGGCTTCTTATTCACGTTTTTTCAATTTCTTTCAACATACAACGTTTTAAAAACCATCTATCTTTAAGTAAGAAATTTAAATAATTATACTCTGCCACACTTGTCAATGTATGCTTGTCAGTGTTGTGATAAATGTAGTGTTGTTTTTTAAACAAACTCTCGGATCTCATACAGTAGATATTTAACGTTTATAAAAAAGATTAAAGCAATTGATGTCCGAAAACAAGAACCCACTTCAATATTGCCTCGACCATTAAATGTTGATACATAATTTGATTAGTCTCCTAAAATAATAGACTTGTGTTAACACATAAAATGATTTCTTTTACTGAATCACAATACGTTCTTTTTTTTATTTTCAAACTTGTAATATAAGAAACCAGTCAATTCAAATTTGTAGTGTAATCGTACACTTAAGGTAACACATACTGTGGCGGTGTCTGGTTAACATTAAGATTACTTATAACAACATCTTTGTATGAACTAGTTCAATAAACAAAGCTCTTAATATATCGTAGACGAATCGATATCAGCTCAGTTACAATTACGAATATAAAATAAATGTGTAATGGGATCAATTATTAACTTTATATAAGACAACACCCAAAATACCCGTGATGTTTTAATTATCATATGATATATAGCTCGAAATTAAACCTTATGACTTAGTCTTCTGTATTATTATTTTAAAAGACGATCGTTACTTCCACATTTTGAGCATTATAATTTGGTTTCTTTCTTCCTGGTCCAAACACGTCATAGGCTTTAATCACATCGTTTTATAAGAATGCATCATTTAATGACCATTGTATTTTCCTTCTCATCTATTAATTAAGAATAAGTCTTCAATTAAATCGCGTGCTTGCATGCCATTACGAAATTATATCTCTATACTCTACACAAGGCTGCTTAATAAGTATGCAAATTGAAACGTATGAAGTCGATAATGCTTTTTTATACCGATAACTTTGATTTACGGATAAAAATATAAACGTCTGTAGCACATTATTTAATAATTGTATTATTCCTCTATATGTAGTGCAGTCGTTATTTACTTCTACCACAAATTGTATTGATGGTAGAAGTTGTTATCAAAGAGGTAGTGGTAGAAGTTATAATATATAAAATCGAAGTAGTGGTATTATGTATTAGTTGTAGTAGCAGCAGCAGTAGTAGTAGTAGTAGTAGTAGTAGTAGTTGTTGAATTGTTGTTGTAGAAGAAGTGGTTGTAGTAATAGAAGAAGCAACAGAAGCAGCAGTAATAGTAATAGAAGTAGTAGTAGTAGTAGTGTAGTAGTAGTAGTAGTAGTAGTAGTAGTAGTAGTAGTAGTAGTAGTAGTAGTAGTAGTAGTAGTAGTAGTAAAAGAAGAAGTAGTAGTAGTATAAGTAGTAGTAGTAGTAGTAGTAGTAGTAGTAGTAGTAGTAGTAGTAGATGTAGTAGTAGTAGTAGTAGAAGTAGTAGTAGAAGTAGTAGTAGTAGTAGTAGTAGTAGTAGTAGTAGAAGTAGTTGTTGTAGTGGTAGTAGTAGTAGTAGTAGTAGTAGTAGTAGTAGTAGTAGTAGTAGTAGTAGTAGTAGTAGTAGTAGTAGTAGTAGTAGTAGATGATGTAGTTGTAGTCGAAGTAGCAGCAGTAGCAGTAGTGGTAGTAGTTGAATGGAGATCCATCTGAATTTTCTTTAAGGACGCAATGTGATGAAGTGGCTAAGGTAAACATCTGATATTTGTCTTCTCTTAAGATTTGACAGCAGTTGCTTGCTGCAAATAAATGTGACCCATTATTTGTCTAGACGTGATGTATGCCCCTCTAAGTAACATCCAAATGAATACATCACGATTTAGCGCACATTTCGTTCTAAAAGCGTATTCTGCTGTGCTGGTGTATTTAGGTTATTTGACAATGAATTTGTTCGAATAAATTTGGCATTTGTCTTAGCAACACACTGCTGTAACTAAAACGTGTGCCTTTTTAGATCGAATACTTAGTGTGGGATTATACAACTTATACTGTTTACTTTATTTATTAGTCATTTATGACAGAGTTTCCGATTAAGTTTTTTAAACAATTTCATGTCCTGTGGGTCAATGAATTATTGATAATGAGGTTTCGCTAATATTTCCAAATTGCATAATTTTTTAAGCAGGGATTCTATACATATAGAGAATACTATGTTAGTGTGATTGCGTACTTAAATTTGTCCCACGAGTGAAGAAAATTTTAGATGGCGAGGTTTGCCGAGCCTTGTTAGCCTTTCTTAGACGAGTGGGATACATTTAAGAACACAATCACACTTACATAGTTTTCCATTTATCCTACAATGTTTTTTTATTTAATGTATTCCTGATGTAATCAAAAGAGTAGCCTTTCATTGATAAAATAAAAGCAAAAACACATTAAAATAGTTGAATCTAACATTGCGTAGAAATATTAATTGTGATCTTTCCCGTTTACGAAACTCGAAATAGTCCTTAAAAGGTCATTTTTACAGATTTTGGCACGTTTTGAAGTTTGTCATTAAATGCTTTATATTGATAAATATAAACATTAAATTTTAAAAGCTCCAGTAAAAAATCAAAAATAACATTTAAAAAAGGAAAAAATAAGTAGCCCGCAGCAGAGCTCGAACTAGTGACCCACGGAATCATAAATTAAAAACGCATTAGCCAACTGAGCTATCCTGACAAGCATACATAAGATGCGTATTGTATACGTTATATAAGCGATCTTCGTAGTTTCACAAAATTAAACGACAACAACAGAACTCTCCAAATTATTCAATCGTTTCGCGTTGCAACGCTTTATAATTTATAGGTTTTTAAATCGTCAAAAGATGCATATAATGGCTATATTAGACCATGGCAAATGTTCAATAATACTGTTTCCTCACAAATATCATAACTTAACCGAAAATTTGCGAATCTGAAATAACTTTTTTCAATTTTTTCAATTTACCAAACCGTGAAAAGATCCCTTTAAGAATTCCACGCAAAAGAAAAGTCACGAGACAAAATATCGCTATACGCCTCGATTCAAATTTAATCAGCGTTCCAAATGTTACACACTCAAGTAGAACACAGACGGTTATGTTCAAACTACAATTCTTGTTTCACCACTGTAAAATACAAAAAAAAGGCTGCCATTTTGAAATTTTCAAGATGTGTAGACACCTACGTGAAGCATGATTCAGCATTTATCCCCGCCGATATTGTTAATTTTAGTCTATAAACCACCCTTCTTTTTACACACTTTTATTTTACTGACATACAAAAAATAGTAAAACATCTACTGGTTATTGTTCTACTCACCGAAGTTGTGTAATAACCATGTTTATTTTCGTAAAGTTTAATTTGCTTCCATGCCGAGTTCAAATTCTGGACACATTTCTTCGTCGCCATCCATCTTTTCCATTTAAAAGCACTGGATGTAAGCAAAAAACGTGCGAGATGACTACCGTGCGAGTTGACTTAGGTACGAGTTGACCGGCACCCGGAAAGACATTCTTTGAACGACTGACAAAGGAACGACTTATTCATCAAAGAAATTACCCTTTTAATTCAACATCGATTTCCTTCGAAAAGTTAAAAGAACAATTCACTGACACTTTTCTTTATTTGAATCCATCAATTGTTCAACAAAACATCGCGTTATTCGAGTACATTCGGCATTTTAACGAAATCGAAAATGCGGAATAACCAGTTTCATTCCAGTTTTATATCCCAACACTGTTATCTACATTCATCATATTATAATAATCCATCGTAAACACACACAATCGTGAACTTGTTGAACGACTGCGTGCCCAATGACCTGAATGACGCAATCAGGGGTGAACGGCCAAAAAAGTAGTCCCTATGTACATGTTCTAAAAATATATGTGGGATAAACCTTATGCAAAAATATCCGTAGAAAAAAACATTATCTTTTCTATGTGGGACCCATGTTCTATAAAATCATTTAGCTGTAGGATAAAATTATTTTTATTGATATTGTTAAAATCAGAATTCTCTGAACATGAATAGTGTGGTTTAGCTTTAACTTTATCCTAGTTTGATCTCTGTTGACATGTCTGCCAAACATTCAAACGTTCAAGCAAATATATGCAAATGCATATTGGCATACGGTTTCAAGTTCGATTCATTGTTTTCATAGGTTCATAATTATCGAAAAAAAGTTCAAACTTCAAACTTAACCTACATTTGGCGGCTACAAAGATGTATCGATAATTATCAGATTCTTTCGGATTATTATTTTGTCGGCCGTTGTTGTTATTTGAATACAATATTACCACAAAACAAATATAAAGGTTTCTTTCTTCTAAAATTTAAATGTAACATTTGAAGCAAATGAATTTTCAGATAAGCATTATTGAACCGAAACATGCGTACACTGTATGTGCCTGCCTAAACGAGGTTGAGTTCATTATAGAGATTGCACTTTTAGGGCACACGTTGAAAATACGTTAAAAATTTTCTAAAGAATTTCATTCTGACTTTAAAGGAAAAATGGTGACGCATTTTCGTCTACATTAAAAAAGACATTGTTATCAAAATATTGTTGTTATTTAGCGCATAGGAATATAACACACACAGATTAAGGCTCCACTTCCTGTTGTTCGACAACAAATCATGCAATCTATTTTTAAAGTGATACTGCACGTTTTTTATATGTGTTAAATTGTAATAAATTGATAAAAATATGTTAAAATAACACAAAATAGGCACGAACAATTATACTTTGAAGACGAATTTTATTAAATGCAGCAAAGACAAATTAGCGCCACTAGCCGATTTCGACGACGATATTTAGTACATATTTTCCTACAATAACCGAAGCATTCGTCTTTTTATTAGGATCGAAGTTATTGTTCGTTTGTCGTATGAATAGATATCGTTGTAGGAAATTAAAATGATCAGTAAAACTAAATTAAGATTCAAATCGTATATGCATGATATACATGTTGGCGAATTCGACTATGCATATATTTTCGATTTCAGAATTAAATATCTGGCTTATTACGCATTTTTCGACACATGTTCTTCTTAACTTTTATTTTAATGTATATTGAAATTTATTTCATGAAAATTCATACATATTTTACAAAATCGTGCAGTCTCACTTTACAAGTATATATAATGCCTAGAAATGCGTAGTCGCGTAGAGCAGGGTAAAACACGGGGCCTCATGAGCTTAAGATGGACATCACATACATAGCAACAACCCATCGTCTTCATAAATAGGGAAAAATATCATGTTTATGCTACTGAATAAGATATCATAGCGACCGCCTTACATTTCAAATTAGGTGCTTAAAGGTAAAGACAATAATGAGGCGGTTCCATTCTCATTGTGCGCTAAACAAATACAAATGCTTTTATATACAAATCCAATATGCCAATGTGCACACATGCGAGCGCTATAGAAATGAAACGTAATTCATCTACGAGAGTACTGTTTCTTGTAACTTATTCGCATAAAAACTATGCCTACGATCCATAAACAAATAGTATAAATCAAGCTATGTGGTTATTTTACTCAACAAGACGTGTATGGATCCGTGGTAAGAGATCATAAAACTTATTCAGAGAATGTATTGCAGACAAATGCTACGACGTTTTTACGACGTTTCTGTCAAAAGAGAAGATCATAAAAGGAAATATCTAGATATAAGCCCGTTTTGGAGTTAGGTGGACAATGCTCTGTTGCTGATTGCCATATGCACTATATATGAACTATAGTTCCCTATCATGACTGGAAGAAATCAAGACGGAATATTCGTGTAACATAAAGATGCATATTGCAAGTACACTTTAACTTTGGTGTAACAGACATTAAATAAATATGAGCCGTGTTCTGTGAAACAGGGGTGTAATGCATGTGCGTAACGTTTCGTTCCAGATTAGCCTGTGCAGTCCGCAGAGGCTAAAAAGGGACGACACTTACCGCATTAACTGGATTTTTGCTAAAAAGAGACGTTTTGTAAACGAAAAATACCATATATGAGATGCGGAAATGAGATGCTGGATGTGCCAAGGTTTACTGTTTTGGGCTTCCATTAGAATACCAGTCTGTGTTTCCAGCATTCATATTTTAGACGAACCAGTTTAATAGCCGGAAAATTTACGCTGATCAGATCTAATGTATGTAACTTAGTTTTCAACTCTTGTACAAATTGCAGACGTTCAACCTCAAACACATGGTTCGGAACGTTTCTGTTTCCTACGGAACAAAATATAGCAAAATCGGAACCATGTTTTTACTATGTTCCGTCTACTACGGAACAAAATATAAGCAAACACACATGTTTGTATACGACAGAATAGCACTTTTTTGTAATGCCGATAATTACTAGCTCATGTATTCATGGTATTGAGTTCACGTCGATATAATGCATCATACATATTTGAACTGCCGGTTCTGTTCTTTTTCGCATTTATCGTCGTAAGAAAATTTATAGAAATGATACAAGAAAATCTTGTTTATGTCAACATGAGAGAAATTGTTTTGTTTTAATTTAAATGTTGAGAATACATTTATATTCATTCATTATGTAATCCAGTTTCGCAGTCAATAGTTTGTTCCACATTTGGCTTCTTATATTGCGTATATCTTTTTTAAGTACTGGTGCTCGATGTAAGGAAAATCAAAAATGCAAATGACGATGCAACTAGAGTCGAACTAGAAAGAACATCACAGTGGATTTCCATAGTTTGACATAATATGGTATATATTTGGTAAAAATGAATTCATTATAGCTCACAAATGGCTGTGGGATTAAGATATTCAAAGGCTTGATACTAAATAGACTTTGCAGATTAATCGGAAAATGACAGTAATGAAATGCGTCTTGAATGCAGATTGCATTTCATCTTTTTTCTCGGCCTTTCAGCTAAGTCTGAATTTCAATTTCTATTACGAATAACATATTGTGTCGAATGTAATGCAGTTATAGAGAAATTATTATAAGAGTCACTTCATTAGCGCTGCTACGGTTATTTAACAATTATTTCAGACAATACCACATTAAAAGTATCCGAATGTATTTGATGTAAATTTAAACAAATATTACCAGTAAATTAAGAATAAGGAAAGGGACATTTGGTCAATATGTCCAACTAGGCTTTATTCTAACAATAAATGTTCAACTTATAACTTATATTCTCTTCCAGATTTAATCAAACATCATGCCAAAGCTTCTTTTAAACAGAGACGCATGTATGTGATGTAAAAATACAAACGAAAAGATTTTTGTATATTGGGACTTGGTTTTTGAAAACAAGGCTTAATAAATGTGAGTAAACTGGATTTTTGCCAAGACTTCTTTCAATCGCAAAACACTGTTAAGTTGAACAGTGTCGTCCATGATTAGCCTGTGTGGAGGGCAGCGCGGCTCATATGTTTAAACCATACCCAATAATTTGTCCGAATGTTTACATATGTAAATGTGAATTATCATGTGATTTTAAATTGGCATGGGGTATATGTTTGTGCATAAAGCAATGATAATTGCATTCGGAAAAAATAAAATAATTGGAATTTGCTTAAAGTGATATTATGGGCATCTAACAGTTTATAGGTGTCGATCGCAACCGTTGTTTATTTTTGGTGTTTTCACTTCAGTATTTGTCAGTAACCACTCTTTTGACCTGTTGATTCTTTTCAGCTAAATTCAACAGTGAAAAATGCCCATAATATCACTTTAACGTGTACATGATACTTTGTTATTATTAGCTGTTCATTGTAAAACAGATGCACTAGAGTGTCGTTTTATTTCTAGAAAATATAATTAATAAATATTTAATTCACTTCTATATTGGTCGATATAAGAAAGGAATGTTGGAAAACGTTTGAAACTGTTTAATACCACGGTAAAAACAAACTTGCACTTCTTCATATATGTTTTACCAATCTTGCGCTTTTATACGTTAAACCACCATAAGTTTTTTTATAAATGATAAAATAATATGGCATATTAATATTCTCTAAAGAACGTTAACATTTGTAAGATGCAAGGTCAAAAAGGAAACAAATATACTTTGTTTGTTCTACCAGAATTCTCATTGATGTTAGCAAACCATGTGTTCATATTAGATTAACCGATTGTATTTGTTTATTACGCAGAGGTTGGCTATGTATATATTTATGAAATTATCAATAATTTAACACAATAGTAGGCCCATTTATACCATTAATAACAATAATAACACGACAGCAACGTCTCTCTACAAATAAATTCATGCTCAAAAGTACAAATATTTTGTTTATAGAATATTTCATACAAAAAGAAAGTTCAAATATGGCAAACAATGAATATTCACCTTGAATCTTCGGCATCCTTTTATCATTGCAATTTAGTGTCATCTAGAAATAAAGCACTTAACAATTAAATGAAACAAAACATCACACAGTCATGTCGCACTATACTGTCATTTGAAGTTCGTCAGGCGGCGCACAACTTATTTTAACCCCTTTTTAAACAAGTTACGACAAAACGAGCCGTATCTCGCGACAAATTTCTGCAGCACGACCCATAGAGTATTGCTAGTCAGCCCTCGGTGATTGTTCCTGTTAAAACAGGGAATTAACCATTACCGAATTTAATATTCCATACTTATCCGCCCGTTGTCTGCGGATTCACGTAATTATATTTGTGTATTTTAGGTTATTCTTGGACAATACACAAAGTGGTTAAAGAAACTGAAACGAAGATATCAGAAAAGCAGGAGGGGAAGGGTAAAAGAAGGAAAGAAAGGGATAAAACCAAGAATAAGTCGAAGGGTATGGTAGTCATTCCGTCTGTGAAAAATGTATCTGAGGCGCTGGCGCGAGTCTACAGAAAGCACAACATAAGTGTAGCAATGCGACCACACAGCAGATGCTTTCTCGTACATCCTAAGGACAAGACGCTGACGAAAGAGATGTGTGGCTGTGTATACAAGATCCCGTGTAAGAATTGTGAAACTGTGCTCATAGGAGAAACAGAAACTTGGTACTCGGATAAATGAGCACAAAAAAGCATGCCAAAAACAGCCCGCAAGTTTTCACGAGGTCAGGAAGGAGAGAATCAGAAGCAACAGAACACTCTAGTGCAGTTACAAACCATATAGCAAGGCACAATTATGTCATCGAATGGAAGGGGGTGAAAGTGATAGATGGTGAAAACAACACCGCGCTCAGAAAACTTAGGGAATCGGTTGCGATAGCTAAGGAGAGACGGGTAATGAACAGGGACGAGGGGGGCTACCAACTGAGCCCCATCTAACGGCCTTTGTTTACTGCTGGGAACCATTCCGGCAGTAAACCCGCCCTGTCGCGTGCATTTCCCATTGGAGGGAATCCCGTATTTGTTTTTGTAAATATTCTATAATAGAAACAATGAGTGCAACTTCATTTGCCGAAAAACTACACCATCTTTACTGTTAACCATCTAACTCGAACATTTTTTAACGAATCAACTACACACCGGTTGTTTTCGAAAGATAATAAAATATGAGGGCTTCTATCGAAATACTGCTTGATCAATGGTACTCATGAAGTTGCACTACTTGTTTCTATTATAGCATATATAAAAAAATACGGGATTCCCTGCTGTGGCATTTCCCACAAAGTCACAGTCTGATGAAGATTCACCAATGGTGGATCGAAACTGTCACGGTATGTGAAAAAAATTCTCGGAGTGTACATAGAAACTGTTAAATAATTAACAATAACATTCCTGATGAATTTCTTTCGTGTATTTTAGGCATTTCAATCTCCATTGATGTATGTTATAACAACGATTTCACGCGTTATAATTTCTCGTCTGCATTATATACTTTATTTTTATAATTACACCATTTCCCATTATAAGATTTTTTTAAACGTTCACAAATATTAAAGTCAATAAAAGCGGTGCTCATAAGTTGACGTTCTTCACATTTCAGATAACTCGTGTTCTGTCTGATAAGATTGGGTTGTAAAGGTATGCAACATAAGTGCCATTTTCAATTGTTCTTCATGTACTACCATGTAGTTTCCATTATGTAGTTTCATTAGCGACATCAGTAATTGTACTGATGACTAAACTATGGTACAAAAGATCCCCAAATGTTTGGAAAGACTGTTCGTGGTCCTAGGTCAGCACAGTTGAGACCTTCGGTGAACTTTCTTAATTCTCCATCTAAATATCATAGCGAATCAGTATGTTTTACGTCTTAGCCTAAACGTTGACATAACACCATGCCAACTTTGACTCAGAAATAAAGCAGCTCTTGAATATCCAATTTAAAGAGTATTCTTTATTCTTAGACTGAAGTCTAAGAATTTGTTGGTGAATACGGGCCTAGTTTAGTAAGAATGTTTAAGTATTAAAAAAAACTGCTGATATACTCAAAACTATCACTAGCGCAATTTCGTACATAATAAAGCAATTTAAGAATAAGTTACTTTGTACCTGGTTATTTCCAAACCTTTACGGTTTGCAATTTGTGTTCTAGAATGGTTGAATGCATATGCTTCGGTCAGGCAATGAACCCCATCTTTCAATTTCAGACTCTTCTAATAAAATATAGTAAATCTAGCCTTAACATTGCTTTGTGATGATTGCAAGTCAAACATGTTTGTTAATGCACCTGAATTTTCTCCATATTTACGAAATGTTTATTAAAATAATTGTATTTAGTTGTGGCAAAAATTGAGTTGAATGAAGTCCAAGATGAAAGTAATAAACTTACTTTTGTTCGCCAAACCTTCATTTATCAGTGTTACGGTCATCCTTGATATATTAACATAACCTTGCATTATCAGAATCAGTAAAACATTGACAACGGTCTATAGACAGCCATGTTTCTGCAGTTTCAAAACTTCGTTTGTTTTATTCAACTCAGCATGATATTTCACTGCAGTATGTGTATACATACTACAATTCAGCATGATATCTCAGTGCAGTAAGTATATGCATACTACAACACAGCATGATATTTAAATGCAGTATGTGTATGCATACTATAAAAAATAAGCTATACTTGGGCCGACTAAAAGTAACACACAGACTGACTACGTGTGCGTATGGACACCATCTGTATATTAAGATAATAAAATAGGTAAAGATAAGAAAGTCTTGGTAGCAAAACAAAAAATAACACGAAACGCTGTACAAATCAGATCATACTTATGCCGTCTAAGAATCACAAAATTCCATTCGATCAAACAGATCTTAAAAGGTCTAATATTTTCTTACGATATAGTCAGTTTCCAATTATATGGTAACAGAATCCATTCAACTGCCAATATTAACTGCCAGATGTCCATACTGGTAGTTCATGATGGCTGCAATGCTCAGTATTTTCTTACCACAGAGTTAAAATCCGAAATTATATCTTTATTCTTCAACTGGAAACCGTTCTTCCGCCTTATTTGATTGCATAGATATGTCTTAGCAACTCTTTCAGCATCTTCAATACCTTATTAAGAACAGCGTTTGTATAGGAAGCATACAGATAGAAAATATTAAGCAAAAAATTGTACTTGTTCAAGATGAAATAAAAATGATATGAAAACTCGTTTTGTGAGACGAGCTTGCCAATATTATTTGTATGAATCATGCGAATACCATCTTTCACAACTGTTATGTTTGTTTTAAATATAAAGCAAAAGAAGAGCGTTTACAGATTTGCCTAAAAAAAGTTTATGTCTTCTTACATCCAGTTTTTATATAAGTCATCCAATAAACTATTAATGCGATGTGTATTAACTTTAAAATATAACAATGATATATTGTTGTGCGAACAATTTAATTTAAATACCATGTCCAACTTTTTTTGCATTGCCAATGGTCATATTTCTAAAAATAGCGTAAGCTCTGTGTTGACGTCACCTTTTTGTAATTGATAATCATTTACATTTTAACAACGGTGTTAAATCCGTTAGTGTTTCCCTGGGCAAAAAATTGGTTGATCATGTTAAAATGTGTCTATTGCTTGGTCGGTCATATTTGCCGACGAATGCATAAATATGAGCAATATGTGCACAGTTATGTTTACACCCGAAAGTACTCTTAACATTGTCCGCCTTAACCTTTTATCCGTGCCGAGATAATAAAAAAAAAGCTTATCGAGGCACTTCCTAATTGAATAAAATACCTTCGCCAATGTTACTACTTCTATTAACAACAAAATATCTTATTGCAGTTTGCATCTTATTTCTGTTTTACACGCTTTACGACGACTCTGAGCTAAATTCATGCAATACCTTCGCCATATACACATGACCATTTTACGCCAAGGATGTCTACCTATAGCGTTTGATAGCAATAACGATGAGAATTTTCTTTCACGTGTATAATGTCAACCGTTATGAATTATACGTTGATATCTTATGTATACGCATCTCATATTCCAAAATAACAACAGCACTATATTTAAAATTCAAACGACATACGTGCATATCGACCTCCAGAACGTTAATGTGTGCTAATACATACCATGAATTGCTATTCTTTCCTAATGTCTGCTCTTTTTAAATTGTAATAATTGGAATCTTTAATAAGAGTAAAAAGGCAGTGAACAATTACAAGTTATCAACGTGTAAAAGCAGTCGCAACAAAACAATTCTTTCAATATTTTATATCCCCCGCTATAAGTTCAATCGCACAACTATGTACACATTGTATTATTGGAACACCCTTTGAAAATCTTTAATACAGATTTAATGAAATATATCAAGTTTCTAAGAAATAGCCCTGAAAGGTTTTGACAGACAGGCGGACTTATAGGAGGACAAACGAAAAACGCCAAAACAATAGCCCTCCGCCATTGGCGGGGAATAACATAATCAAGATTGGTCGTAATATTAAAGCCACGCACCTTGAAATTAAATACATGCTAATCAATACATATAGATGCAATTTGAAAGTGTGCAAAATTGTCGTTCATTCTATAGCCTTGTTAGCAAGTAATTTATTTATTTTTTAAATTTTAAACCCGAAAGTAGGTTTTCTATACGTATACTTACATTTCGACAAACGTGATTATGTTTAAGTATTAAAGCGCAAAACAGACGATTTCTACCTTTTAACCGCAAGATATATTCCTAATTGGCATAGATAAAATTTAATCTACAGCATTTTTAGCAAGTAGTTTATTATTTTTCAGACGGTACCGCTGTTAAAACCGAAAGTAGGATTTCTAGACGTAAACGTCCGTTTTGACAAACGCGATTATTTTTAAGTTTTAAAGCGCAAAAAGACGGCTTTCTACCTTGTAACCACCAGATATATTCTATTTGGCATAGATAAAATATGTTTCTTATTTATACTTAAATTTACTATGCCATGTATATTTCATTTCAAGGTGTGTGGCTTTAAATATCCGCTTATTAAAAACTAGTGCACAATAAACGACTATGAATTTAATAACTATATAAAGAGTCAATGCCCATCTTATTTCTTATATATCACGTAACACATAATATATAGAACCAGCTCATACCATACCGTTTTTTTTCCCATCAACATGTATAAAAGATGTTTGGTAATTAATCGTTGTTTTTTTTCTATTTTTGCACTTCGCTTCCAGATCCAATCACTTTTTTGCATTTCGACCTAATCGCCTTATCATTTTGCATCAATAAATGTTCATGTTCATTTTCTTTTAACCAATAAATAAAGAATTACGTTTTCGAATAAAAAGTTTTCGCTCATGCCATCAGTTGGTCAGTTGTCCTACTAGAACACGGACTTGGGAATTACATTTAAAGACACACATCACAAGCTAGTGGTTTTTCGAGGCTAAAATCTACAAATAACAAAAAAGAAATTGTTCTTTGTCAGCTTTATTTTCCATACTGGCGTAATACATTGCAGCAAATCTCAAACGAATGACAACAACTGTATGAATTTTTTCTTAACATAATGATACCGATCATCTATGACCAAAACCCAATAGTATAAGTATGTATAAAGTATCGCTATAACACTTACTCCCTATGACAATTTGGTTATTTTCATACATATTTAAAAATTGACAATATAGGTTTATCTAATTTTGTTGTTCGATTTCTGGAATAGATAAAATAATTTAAACATAAAACCACGATAACAACACATATGCATGCTGTACAACTTCAAGTAACAAATTTAATCTAATATAATACGTAAAACAGCCACATATCACTTTCATTTAATCAGAAATGTAAAAATTCCATTTATAGTGCAACAGATTTCGTTGTGAGTGTTCTGTCGAAAAACAATTCTGATAAAGCGCTGTCGGTAAACATCTAATATTTGTCTTCACATCAGCGTAAATAGTCGATGCCTGCCATGAATAAATGTCAACACGGAAACGTCGTGGCGATATTCATTTCATTTTAAACATCACAGCGCTGACGGCACTGCAGTTGTTCGCTGTTGTCGTCCTTGATTAGCTTGTGAACATTGCACATGCTAATCAGTGTGCACAGGCTAATCTTATTTGACGTGCATTAAGCCCCGTTTTTCCTGAAAGCAGCCAATATGTACAGATTTCAATGATAAACACGAAACTGGCCAATGTCGACTTACAAGCTGGTATATAGACGCACTGCAAGAGGGTATATACACTCACTGCTAGAGCAGAATCTTTTGTCGTCTGCTGCAGACATGCAGCGGTAATCGTCCCTTGCAGAGTGAGTTGTGGTTTTTATCGTACTTAAGGCTTCTAAGCACATACTGATTTGCAAAATATGCTCTGTAAATTTAGCTGGCCGCTAACGCGACCAACTAAAAATCGCAACGCATCAAGCAGAATCGTAATGCTCGTTTCGTTACCGAGATGTATAATGAAATGCGTACCCATGTGGTTGTATTGTCACTTAATAGCCATTGTATCGATATTTGGTATAAACACATTATTGTCATTTCGATTTGAGTATCCATAGAGAAATCAAAAATACATAGAATAATAGGCTTTGCCATGGCTATGCTAGTATTGTTCCTTTCCTCAATAACTATTGTTATATAACCGTGACATATAATATTACGCGCAAAGCGGTCCACTAAGGAACGAAAAATTAATTAAAGTTGAACAGGTTTTATGGAAAAAAGGCTCAGGAGAACCGAAAGATATACTTACAGAAATCAAACGTCAATGAATAGTCTTACATTGTGCACAAAACAAAGCGTAATTACCATTTAAATAAATTCTGTCATCTCCATTCAAAGGTACGCGTGATGAAACAGTTTTTATAAATAAAATAATATAGTTGTTATAAGTGTACGTCTCATTGCCGCGTACAGAGGGCATATGAGTAAAACTTAGCACGCGGCCACAACGGCAAAGTATAAAACGTTTTCAATAAAGCAAATGTTTAATTAGAGATCACGATTTGATTGGGATCCAATGTGAGTCAGATATTTTTGAGTTAGTCATTTGTCCGTTCACAACAATATATTTGTTTATGTTTGAAAATATCATTCGTTCGGTGAAACGTTATGGTATATCCATACACAACGCGGGCTTTCTTAGTTTGAATAATCATATACTTAGTTCTTTTTTAATTTGCAATTATCACATATTACATCCGCATATTCTTAAACTGCTCTGTTTAAAAAGAAGTAAACAACCTATAGTGACTGTTGATCAAGGCGATATCAAACCGATTGCACACTATTGTTACGAGACCAGGTTTTAGATTGAAGATCTTCTATTTGTTGTGACAGCTCACGTCGTTTGATACTATATCATCTAGAGGCACGTTACTTGTGACCAAAGGAATATAGGACTAACGTTTAAATGCTAACCATATTAATGCTAATTCCTTTTTTCGAGATATTGTCAATTGTTTAGATTAACTTTCATTAATCAGTTATTCGTTTAGTTTGCAAATGTATGTTCATATCATTGAAAACTATGGCGTCTGCATATATAATCGCTTACATATCTACTTTTACAAACAGATAGGTAAAGTTATTGGAAATTAACTCATACACACGGTATAAAATGCAAGCAATATACATGTAAATGCATCTGAAAGATAATGGGGTAATACGTATAGCGGTTTGACTGTTTATCTCATTTGCACAAAATAGCTATAAATAACCTCGATATAATGAATGTTGCCATGTGTTTATTGTCAGTATAACTACATTACTTCTTTTCAAAATGTCTGCAGAACTATACGGTTTGCCATGAAGTCAGTTAGCACCAGCAAACGCTCAAACGTGTTGCGGATTAATTCTTGTTGAAGGCTATAAATACCCATATCGAGTCAACGGATAACAAAGCCAACACGCGATATCCATGTGCTATTGGCTTGCTTTGATTTGACCACCTTGCTTACTTTATATGGTATAAGGTTGCTTTACAGTCAAATCATCAGTGATATACATCCTTGATGGAAGAAATAATTTGAGGGTATATTTTTGTCCCAGGAGTTTCATACAAGACCTTAAAGTTGCAAAATGTAACAATACTGTCCTGAGACGAATTTGGTGATATCGAAAGCAACACACATAAATTTAATAATTGGTATTACCTCATTTTCATTGCTTTCTTTTGCATAATCGATGTAGCTTTCATACAGAAAGTCTGTCTCCAAGTGTCTTATTTCGTCGAATTCAACCTGTGTTGGAAACATATAAGCAGTATTACAATAGTCGTCAAATATGGTATGTACTTCTTCATCATCGATAAAATATCAAAAGGCAAAGATTTTTATATTATTATATCATTCATAGACGTTTTTAAAACCGCTTCCAAGCGGATTCAACCCGGTTTGTAATGGATGGAGCAAACATCATTTAGGAAATATATTCGGCTATATTCATTGGGTGTTAGTATCGTATTAAAAAAAGACACGTTATTTACGTGTAGTCTTGTCTTGTACAAACGAAGCGAAAGTTAAATCAGCACGTCAAGATGAACCTATGTTTAGAATTAATGTGTTCTGCACTTTCCTGCATAATACATTATTTCCAAATCCATACAGAGTTTACATAAGCTATATAGAACTTAAATGTTGTGAAATACCACTAATTATTGGTTTTGGTTTATTGATTTCCTTGTTTTTGTCATAATGTATACAGTTACATTCATTATTATTTATTATTTATCCCAAGTATTATATTATAACAGATTTTAATTTTTATTTATTAATTTATCGCTTTTTTCATTATGTATACAAGTACACAAGACGTATTCTCCGATAGGTACGCAGTGTCATAGTGAGTTAGTTCAAAACTTAATTTACGAACGAGTGTGTTTTGTTCCGTAATAACATACGCCAACTTCATGTTTGATCAACGCATAAAATACCACAGAAACCGCTCATTATCATTTCTAATTAAAAACTAAATAAAAATAAACATTTCCCACAAAAATGAAACATATATCTGACTCATAATTAATTGTGAACTTATTGTTATTATGATCATATTTATTGTTAATGACTCAGTGTTAAGACAGTACAACTTGAAATCGGTATAATTGTGTTTATATGAACATATTTATTTAAAAATATTAAACAATTAAACATACGATTGGTTGTTAACATACATGTCATAAAGATAATATATTTATATTGAAATGAATCAATGTTTATTATAAATGTATAGCTCTGAGCTTCGTTTTTACAGGTATTACTGGCATCCAAATAGTAAGTTGACGCAGTATCCGTTGTGTAAGTTCAAGCACATTTTACGTTTTCTGCATAATTTAAAAAATACATATGTTTTATCTATAAACATTAAAGCATATTTGCCAGAACAAGAACATAAACAATAACATTCATTTAAAGTAGCGCTCATTGTATTATACGCCATGCACCAGTATAATTCGTTGGGACGAAACTTATATTTTAATTAAAAGTAATAATGAACTACGCGACCCATGATATCGATCAATTTTAAGCTAATTTAATCGACCTATGTTTTGCCATAATACAGTACATTTTGTAAAAATATTTACCATATAATTATTCACCAAAGGGTTGCGCGAATCTTTTCCGTATATTGCACCATAAAATTGGGACACGAAATACCACGCTGCGAAAGCTAACGCATATTTAAAAGTAAACACACCAGTATTGATAACATAAGCAATAGTATTACAACTTATTCTCTATCAAAGAACATAATATATCAGTTAAGTTGACATGTCATTTGAAACGAATTTATTTCTCCATGTTATGTTTGAAACGAAAGTTGACGAAACCGGTAAACATGTTATGTTTGTCTTCTCCGCGTATGTGATTTATGCAGAACCGGTCACATATTAGCAGTGGCGACAATATCGATTTCTGTATTTCTTAGAATATCATGAATGAATCACAATGTGAAAATCTTTTTTAACAAAAACTAGTTGTGTCTTGCGTATTCATTATTTTGTTGCCAATGTTTTTTTTTCCGTAGTATAGGATTGGTTTTACTGTTTATGTTGGATTTTTTCTGGGCAAAACAGTATTGTTATTTTAAAAAGGAAGTATGAATGCTAAAATGTTAAATAGTACTGGATGGTCCTGAATATTCCGTATAGTAAGTTTTGTTTTCAGTGATTTCTGACACTGTTTCATATAAGCTTTGTTTAAGTGGCACGTTTCGTCTAAATCAAGGGTTTCGGAGACAGCTTCGCTATACTTACTGACTTCTTTCTACTTTTTGATTTTATTTATTAATGTTTTTGTTTCTGGTGACAGTTGAATCTGAAACCTTGTCTGATGGACACTCATCTCAGCAAACAGTCAATAATACGACACATTTGGAACTCAGTGCCTCTACTATACTAAAAAGCGTTTGTTTTGAAAACAGAACGACATACAGTATTTGATTAAACATCCATACTGACTGATAAGAAAAGCGTGTTATGGAATTGGTATAAAGATAAGCACTTCAATAGTAATATTTATGAAATGTATATTTCACTCTTGATAGAACTCCAAAGGAATATAAAGAACATAAATTGTCTTTTAAAAAGTATGTTCTCCATATATAAATTATTTAAAATAGTTAAACACATAGCAACTGTATAAATATGGTCACTTCCGGATGAAAAAAATATCTTATTACAAAAATGTGTAAACTATATTGGTGGAAAAACGATAACTGGACATAATTCGAGTCCGGTCTTTAAGTCTTAAATAATATATTCTCGTGAGCAGCTACATAGTTTTGGTTTAAAGCGGCCGTCTTGAAATAAAGAATGTTGCTGAAGCAGACGTATAAAGAGCGTATGGCATTTACACATACACACTGCCTATAAAACGTTTCAGACAAAAAATGTTTAGAAGACAAAACGTATCAGGGTACGGGGTTCTATATTTATGGCAAATGAATTTAAGTGCTGTAACCGCATATGAACGTTAATGCAAAGCACTGGCTGTTTCGGACACTTATCTCTTAGCACTAGATTTGTACTCAGACTTTTCCGATAATGAAGCCGTTCCGCGAAATTGTCCAGGCAACTAATCAGTCGGGTTTTTTTTACGCTTAGGTCAACATAGAAGTTAAAGTGAAGGCAGATAATTCTAGCTAAAATAAAATAAGGTCGAATGCGGGCTAATTCTCTCGGTAGATGTACAATACTGGGTTATAATTAACAATGCACATATACTGCAATGCTGGCGGAACCATTCGAACCTTGCGAGTAGTTTAACGTTAAATAGTACGTGTTTTCGTCTGGCTGTGTTTATCAAGGAAGGCTTTAATATATATTTCATACCCTAAAACGTGCATAACTAATTTTTCTCACACCATATTTTTCTGTAATAATTACCTGCTTTTAAAAACGTTATTTTGAATGTGAAATTAAAATTAAGACATCTGTCAAACAAATATAATTGAAAGAAAAATTACCAGCCCTTGGTACGTAAGACACGCTTGAATGTGTTTTTTAGTCATAATGATAAGGATTAAACCATAATATGAACTCCAGTTCTTAAAGCGAGATTATACGATTTTTAATATGTGTTAAATTGTAATATATTAATAAAATATGTTACAATAAAACAAAATAGGCAAGACAAATTATACATTAAAGACGATTTCATAAAATGCAAAGACAAATTAGCCGATTGTGACGTAGATATTTCGTACATATTTTCCTACAATAACCGAAGCATTCGTCTTTTTAGTTAGTGTTCGTGTGTCGTATGAATAGATGTCGTTGCAGGAATTTAAAATGAACCGTTAAACTAAATTTAGATTCACATCGTACATGCATGATTTACATGCTGGCGACTTCGACTGTGCAGACATTTTTGATTTCAGAATTAAATATCTGGCTTATTTCGCATTTTTCGACACATGTTTTTCTTAACTTGTATTTAAATTTATTTTGAAATATATGTTTAGTAAGTTTTTTACACATTTTATATAAATTTAGAAATATTTGACAAAATCGTATAATCTCGCTTTAATGTTCATATTTCATAGTTACATCATACAATAAATTCGAAGTTTAAAAAAAATCAAGTCATAACGTACTTCAGTAATGCAACGTCGATTGTTTAAATAGAAAACACTTTGGAATAATTATATAATTTATTTCAGTGAAATATTAAATAAAGGAGTTTTTTAACATCAACATTAAAGAAAAACTGCATTTCAATTCACCATAATTGCAAGCTACCATAAATAATCCTCTTAGAAAATTCTAAATATTTTATGTGCAAGACGTTGGAACATCAAACGTATAAAATGTGTCAAGGGATTTGAATTGGGGGATGGTTTCATGTCGTAAGAGAACATTACCGTTAAGAATACTCTATCACATGTTAACAGTTCAAGAAAATGACTGTCATTTGTTCGCCAAAATAATACATTATGGAATATCTTCTTGAATATTTTCCTTAGGTCATGCACAGGAAACGTATAGCAGTGTTCATAAAAAGTCCCTTATCTTGTTTCAAAAAACAAATTTGGCATATATTTGGAGGCTCTGTAAACGTACATGTCCTTTATGCGGTCAAATAGCATTGGCATAGTTCATCCAAGCTACTGAATAAAACATTGGCATCACAAATAATAATATAAAGTAGACATATTTCGTAATCTAACCTATTAACATTTAAAACTTTGTTTCCACGTCTGTAAAAGCGAAATGATATAAATTTCATTACATCAGTTAATGCCAATACATTCAATTATATGTGTCTGGTAGACAACGGTTTCTTTCAGCACTGTAGATTATTGAACATTATGTTAATCATGAACGTAATCAACAAAGAAAAACTTACGAAACGCACATTTACAAGTAAACATTAACCGCATGGCATCGTTACTCAAATTCAAAAACAATGCATGAGAATATTCATTGAAGTTACATTTCATGCAATCACTTAATTCTTTAATACACACCAGCGCAACGGAAACACAACATGTGGTGGAGTAAATAAGTTGGTGCAACGACAGCAACATAAACATTTTTCAGCTAGCATGGTAAAATACCATCAGATATCATAACATAAATTAGATTGCACTGATAGATTATTACAAAACATGACTATGAACATATTTAATTTATACATCGAACACTATTCATGTTTCGTTTTTCACTTGCGTTGGATATATCTTTTGCTATGATTAAAGTGTCTTTTGTATTTGAGGTTTCATTCAGACTATATATTTAATGTCGAACACATTTGCAACTGCCTTCAAAGTATTGCGTTGTCTTTTCTTATTTCTATTTATATAGGGCTAACAAGTAAATCATGAATTAGGTACATAAACAGTTTCTAATGCTAGCACCCGATTGTATCATTTTTCAAAACGTATGTACCTATTTTTATGTTATTGATTTTGATTAATAACATGACATGTGTACATGATTTTCTTTACGCTCAGTAAAGTCAAGTATTCTTGTAAACGCCTGTCATCCACTACTGCATTAAAGTGTGCTTATGGAAGCGACATAAATGCTATTTAAGGCAAGGTGAATTATACATGTGTTTAAGAAACGACGCGAAACTAAACATATTTTGGATTTCGTTCATGAATCTTTATGGGTCGTCCTGAAACTGTGTCATATGATCGAATATTATGCAGAATTGTGTACCTTTTGTCCATTAAGAAATGACACGTCCCACATTAATGAGCCAACGTGTAAGCAGATTCTGAGCAACAGCAAAAATATTTGATTAGTATCAGTTGATATTTGCAAAATATTTATATGCGGACATTCGACTTGCAGTTTCAAATGAATATAAGGCAAACACAGTGGAATGACATTTTATTAGTGTCCAGAATCTCGCAAAAACATAATACATTTTATGTATCGATTCCTTCTTCAATAAAGATATCACCTGTTTTTGTTCATACTTCTCCATGATTTATCACTCCCTTGTTCCCGGAAAAAATCGTGTCAATTTGTCTATTGATGTTTTCTCATCAGTAATATGAGTATGGGGCGGAGATTGTGGATAGTGTTGATACTCTTGAGATCTGGCATTGAACCTCATTAGTTTATGCACAAAGGAAGTGAAGGGAGCACATTATTAAACTGTGATTTGATATAAATTACTCATATAATTTATGACAACTTTCTAACAAATATGATTGTACTACACAGATCAAATTGTACATTTGAATTAATGTCAATTTGAAAGACCTTTCGACCCTAGTAATGTTATATGAAATGTTGAATGAACCAAACTGAGCATTTGTTTGTAGAAGGGTGGTCGCAATAGAATGTAAAGAAGTCTGATGCAAAACATCAACTTTGTTTATGCGTTTTCATTTAAGAGTTTTTTCCTCATACGCGTTCACACAGGATAAATAAATTAAAAATTTACACACTTTTAAAGATGTATTTTAACTGTGTTTGTTTTGGTTCAAGATTCTGATGTGGTTGATGGCGCAATCAACACAAACGATCTTAATTACTTTCGTTTTTATTGATAGCACATATATTTTGTATAACAATTTGTAAAGTATATGTAAACATGTTAATGGGATTCAATTAACCGGTTAAAAACGGTTAACATTAATAGGTTAACCTCTTAATACTTGTGTAACAAGACTAAATATCATCAAATTGAATTTATACAACTGATTCCTTCTCAACTGGTGGTTTGAACTAAGCCAGAGCAGTAATTACATTTAAGAACGTGTAAAGCCCTTACCAAATCCACCAGTTGATTTGATCAACCCAGCTCATGATCATGCTGATTTTCAGTATGAGCTTAAGCAAGCTCGGCTTGATTATTCGCTTAAAATACGTGATTAGCGGGTGCAACTTTCTGTCCAAATCATGTTTCTGGAGTATCTCTATTTCTATTTATGTTCTAGAAAAAATGTCGCCAAATTCAGGAACTAATGTGTATGACGTTTTTGCAAGTACTGGAAGTTTCATCGAATACTTTTTTTATTTATATTGGGCGAAAGCGCGATAGTAAAATCTGATACTGTTTTCTTTGAATATAGTTTACATTTAAATTGATAGGGAAACCCAATTGGGTTAATAGTTTTAGACTAAATCTGGCGATTCACCAAGTGTGTCTTGAAAATATATGTGAAATATCATACGCATTATGTGAACAAGGGATAGCTAAAGACCCGTGCAATATGCATGTATAGATTATAAATCTTTGCATGTGACAGACGAGAACGATAATGCTAGAAGTTTTAAAAGTTAAAGGAAAATGCAGTGACGAATGAAAGAAACGCCAATATTGTTTCTATAGGTCTTAAAGATGATATATGAAGATTTTACTATGACACACAATATCTTGAATATAAAGAGCATCGTACTATGATATGTTTTAGCTCCCTTTTAAATGTTCATGCAGTTTCAGAACATACATCTTCAAAACATACCGAATCAGCTTACGGATGTGAAACAATTATTTATTTTACGATTGCACTTTTATTATTCAGATGCGGTGTGCTATTGTATTCTTCTAGGAATGTTTGGTTATTTTTAAGGTTTTACTCGCTTTATTTGAACATTAATTAAACTATATTTAAAATATTGATATTATAATTTTAACTGTGAACAATTAATATCCATGATTGAAAATAACTGTAAAGAATCGAGACTATTTAAATATACTAAAAATAACTAAAATCCCACCCTTCAATAGGCATTTGAGTAAGTAACTCGACAAATAGTAAATCCAATTAAAACTCTAGAAACTCTACACACAGAGTTATTTTGTTAATTTGACCCATTATTATACGTCCACAAAAATGCATCAAACAAAACACTCAATTCTTAAGCCAGAATCATCACAAGGAACAGTTGCAACGGTCCGATGGATAGCCTAACATTGTACGTAGCCAACATATTATCCCAAATCATATACATTTAGTCAATTAATTGGCCTTGTCCAAAATTCACATATCCATTCATCGGTAGTGAATGTTTTTGTTAATTACAAATAATATTTCCAACTCGAGCAATAAGATGCTAGTTCAAAATGATCACTGTGACAGAAAAAAAATAACAATCCAAAAGCCTCTAAAAGGTATTTAAAATATCTAACTTTCCAAAACTAAAACTAGCATGTCTTAAAGTTTATAAAAGTAAAGTGTATGTAATATATACGTTACGTAAGTATTTCAAAGCGAACTACTTAAGCAAAACAGAAATAATAAAGTTGAGTTGGTATGTCGAGTGCAACAAATATATTTGATTGTTCGAAATCTGATGGAGTGACTAAATGCCTGTACATCTTTTACACGGTATAGCATTCCTATATTTATATTTCAAAGATACTTACAAGATTACTGTAACTGATTTTATGTTGCTAAGAAAATAATGTCGTTATAGCTCAATTTCTCTTTTTTTTAAAGCTCATAACGAACATTCTTCTTCAATGATACAATTGTTCTCTCCTGCATGTTATTGATCGTTGGAACGAAGAATTGTATTTGTTCCAATAAATTTTACAAGCATTTTTTGCAGCATACTAATTTTAACAATTTAAATGTTAGATAAAACCAGTTTCAGAATTATATACAATTCAAATACTTATGCGATATGAAATTCATGACACAGATTCCTAGTGTGGTATTTAAGAAACAGTGTCTGAATCGTAAATGTTTATGAACGGTTAATGATTCAGAAGAAAGTTTCGCGATCATTCATTGCGACATGAGACAGTTTCGCGATCATTCATTGCCGATATGAGACAGTTTCGCGATCATTCATTGCCGATATGAGACAGTTTCGCGATCAGTCATTGCCGACATGCACATATGTCTAGTAAGAGATTCCATGTTTACGCTTTTTATGCCCCCGGTTCGAATGATCGGGGGTATACTGTTTTTGGTCTGTCTGTCTGTCTGTCTGTCTGTCATTGTCTGTGTGGGTCTATCCCAATACGTTAACCTTGCTCAAAACGTTTGCAATATTGAAAATAGCAACCTGATATATGGCACGCATGTGTATCTCATGGAGCTGCACATTTTTAGTGGTGAAAGATCAAGGCCAAGGTCATCGTTCAAGGTCACAGGTCATATATATGGCTTCAAAGCGCAGTAGGGGACATCATGTTTCACAAACACAGCTCTTGTTCTTCATGTTCTTGGTTACAATCTCACTGCTTGGAATGATTGCTAAATCTTTGTAAATACAACAAAAACTTTGTTTAGATAAGCTAAAGATCAAATGACATAAGACGACACATGTATTTTATTTAAGGAAGACAGAATACCTTGGCTTGTTCTGCGTACAAAACGCTTTAACATATTACGCCTGTTTTTGAGATAGCCATGTGCAAGTTGTATATCAATATTTCACAGAACCCACATTACATCGACCGTTCGCAGTTATATCGATTCAATAGTTCAAATAATATGCATTTAAAAATTCGTCTTACATGAAAACAACTTACAGAATGGCGGACACGGAGTACATTTAAAATTTGTGTAGTGTTGTTTTTTATTTCATTATTGTAGTTAAATTGAATTGATATGAGGTTTCTTTCATACAATCGTCCCGGTTCAAAAATGGTATGTGTACAATTGGAATAAGTAGGTTATTCAGGTATACATAATATGATGGCTTGTGATCACCTTTCAAACAATATGGCTTGTGACCACCTTTCAAACAGTATGGCTTATCCCAAACAACACATATAAACACAAATGAATTTAAGATGGTCATCGTTACTTGAAGGTTGGCTAAGGGGGTATGTAGCGTACAAATACGTGTTATCTCTTAGCAACAAGATAACAAGAAGTTTGTAGATGCATGAAAAATGAAAATTAAAGCTACTCCGATACTATCGTCCAAATAAATAAATCGGGAAAATGATTTCGGTCTTTTAAAAATACTGGCTGATAACTATCAATTGACGTATGATTCAAAACTATAAAGGTATTTAGAGTGCAATACATACTCTTACTATTATATTCAAAATGATTCTTAGATTGTCATGTATCTCTAAGAAAGTTATAACTGAATGTTTCTTTACTTCTTCCGTGAGCTACAATTAAAAAAGAAGTGAAGGATTCAGAAAAAAATCAGTAACGACTTTACATCCTTACATCATAATTAAAATCGTTCATTATGCCACTGTTAGTTATGTTCGCATCATAAAGGTTCTAAAGATTTGCATATTAAACTGGTAACCTTTATCAAAAGCTTTAGAGTTTTAATGGCTTGAATTATAAATGGATATCGTTAAAGAATAATATGGAGACTAAAACAATATCATTAACCACATGTGCATGTCCATAACTTAAAGACTTTGAATGCCATTTGCTGATCAATCCAAGCTCACTTTATTAGATAAATATTTTTGCTAAAAACGTTATGTTATTGTTCAGTTATATCCTCGTTTTTTTAAACCGTTTGTCATCTTTTGGTTTCTCTGGAATGTTGTTTATGCAAGCATATTGGGAAGATTTTTTCAAGCAATTAAACTACTGAGCGAAGGAAAAATGGGAATGAAACATCAAATCACAATGTTAAGAGATGGTTTATATAATGAAGCACTAATGCTTTTAAGATGATGTTGTTTTCTGAATTATTTAAAAAAAATAAAGTTCAAATATGTAAGTTGCTAAATATTTTATGTGAAATGCATTAGTTTTTTGAGCCCGATCGAAAACATTCGACCATTGCGGCCAAAATAATAGCCTTGTAGTTTTGTTTATGAAAGCGACCTAGTTTACGCAGATAAAATGGACAATACTTTCAAAATATTTGTTACTTTTCTATCAAATCAGCCTTGTTCGGTCGGAAATATTGAGGTTACATTTAAATTTATGCTGAAACAGTTGATTTGTGTGTGTCCATTAACATATTTAAAAAGACTCCGTTGCAAAAGCTGAACACTAACGCAAAGCTGAATGCAAGGTCGCAGCAGTAGTAAATATAGCCACAACAGGTAAATTGGTAGTAACACTTCCCATAGTCACATAGAGGTTATACACCACGAAGGAGTGCGCACACACACATGTGACTGCGCACGCAATCTATGCATCAAGGAATATGTTTTGGCTATTTTTTTTAAAGCAGTGAGATTTATTGTATCTCAATAAGTCATTTTCCCCCATATGCATTTTAAGTGATAAGGATCTTATAAACTTGAAGCGTAAACACAACTATCAAATATCGCTGTTTTAGTTTTTAGTGTAGTTTTTAATCCAACATAAACGTGCAACAACATTTATCTTTGTAAACCAAATTGTTTTATTTAGTAAATATTTGTTCGTTCGAGATTCAACTTGAAATATAATTATCTAAAATGCTCTTAATTCACGAATTGTGAGCATTCTTGAACTGATTATGATGCTGATTATGTTATTGTTACTACTATGTTTATCTCTGTAACTTTTCTTAAACGTAAACGATGCTCCTTATGTTTATATTATTACTAGGTTTATCTCTGTGACATAATTGTATGTGAAATATCTAGTGTTTAGACGATGTACACTGTGCAAGTCTGAATAAATATTTGTCTTGTCTTGTCTTGTCTTTAACGCATTAAACTTTGGTAACTAAACATTCATGCACATCAAAAAAAAATGTATGCATAATTTGACGTCAAGACAATTTGGTCTGATCAATTTATGTTGTAAGCTTTAGTCCTATAATACTTATAATATATTCACAGCTTTGAAAAGTTTCTTCTTATTTTAGCCCCAACATTCTCTTAATGTATGCATATGATGTAATTTCCAATTTAGAATTAAGTGTTGTTGGTACGGGAGTATGAGATAATCAAATAATAGTTACTTAGTAATACAGTTTTAGTACACGGATACATATTGAACAGTTACCTATTAATAAAATGGCAATATAAAGGTCTCATGTGTTTATTTTTTACATCAAATCATCAACTTTAGTAGTGTATATGACTTTAAAAAATAATCAGGCCACACACTGTATAGTGTATTCCTCAGATGGGCTCGGTATACATTACATATAATACACTTTTCGTTGATGTTTGCGTTAGATATGTATGCCGTCCGCAAGGGATGAATGGGCATTAAGCCGATTTGTCCGTCCGACGGTCCGATTTCTTATTTTGATGAAATTAAATGTACGAGGGTTAGAAACAAATTTCTTTGATGATTGTTTCCTTCCTTCCATTCGTCACAAACTTCGTTTCCGGGGAAAATCTCGGAGATAATGATGATCCGAAATCGATGAAACTTAATATCTACATTCCTGTAGGGTAGACATGCACTTATTGTTAGGTCGTTCCACTCCTATGAATTTTCAGGAGCTATTGTGCAACAATATGGCGTGTTTTCCGCGATAGATCTTTAGGAAGTAATGATTTAAATTTAAATGGATCTTTTCACGTTTTGGTAAATTGACAAAATTGATAAAAGTTGTTTCAGATTCGCAAATTTTCGTTTTAGTTATGATATTTGTGAGAAAACAGTAATACTGAACATTTACCATGGTCTAATATAGCCATTATATGCATCTTTTGACGATTTAAAAACCTGAAAATTATAAAGCGTTGCAACGCGAAACGATTGAATAATTTGGAAAGTTCTGTTGTTGTCGTTTAATTTTGTGAAACTACGAAGATTGCTTATATAAAGTATAAAATACGCCTCTTGTGTATATTTGGCAGGATGGCCTAGCGGGCTAATTGGTTTTTACTCCAGGACTCCGGAGGTCACTGGTTCGAGCCCCGCCGCGGGCTACTTTTTTTTCCTTTTTTAAATTTTATTCTTGATTTTTTACTGGAACTTTTTAGATCCAATGTTTACATTTATCAATATAAAGCATTTAATGACAAACTTCAAAACATGCCAAAATCTGTGAAAAGTCCCCTTTAATGAAACATTATATGCCGTCTGCTTATAAGGTGAAAGTGTGCATATTATTAGGTCGTTCCACTCCAATGCGTTATTTCCCTTTGAATAATATGTTGTTTCCACTTGAGATCTCGTGCACTAATGATCTGTATTAGATCTCATATTCTATGAAGCATCTTGCAATTTCGTGTCATTTCGCTCGACATATGTTTCATGGAGTCATTACCCTGTGCAAATATTAAGACAATACTTACATTAAATACTTATCAGTGCATCACTGGCTCGGTACTTTCTTCGTAAATCAGAAAGTTCTTACTACATTTAACGGGCAGATACACGTAAAAACATCACACTTTTCCCAGATTCCGAGAATTATTATATGGACATAAGCACAGTATCAACAAATGATTGTTTATTTCGACATCATCGGTTTGAAATGTATACACGAAGTTTATTCAATATCTGCAACAAAAACCTTTTATCACGACATCCCAAAATCAGAACCTTGATAAACCTAATTATTATAGTTTGATGGAAACGATATATCCCGTTGTATGATGTATACACGGCAGTATATCCTAATAAAGTTGTATGAGCTTTGAATGATTATGTCGTCTTTGAACCGCGCTCTGCATTATGTCCGGTTCTGTAGATTCAAGTGTCCTTTTTCCAAAAAAAATGCAACTAGTTTGCTTAACTGTACATCAATTGTGTTAGATACTTGGCTGTTGCGCAGACGGGTCGATGTTCTGAAATACAAGTAGAAATCAAATAAATGTATTTATGTTATCCTTTCAAAATTAATATTTCATACTTAAATAGATCTACTGTCAGCTCTGTCTATTTTCAGTATATTGTTTCGCAAAACAAAAACGAAACGGTGTGAACAAAATTATTTCGGATCAAACTCGCGGTTTGAAACACAGTCAGTGTGGCTTTACACAATTCATATATATAACTACTGAAAACCGTCATCAGCTGAATCAGCAAGAGATAATTCATATATGTCCTTTATTTTCCGTGTCCTATTGACCCTCTGAATCAACTGCAAGAGAAGAACAATAAGACAAATTTTAAAGCAGAGTGTCCGTGAGAGTTAAAACTCAAAGTTCAGACAGTACTGGTTTGACGATTCTTTTGCAGAGGATGGATATAAAAGTATCAATTTAAGTTTATCTACATCACCATAATTGTTTATGTGGGTACGAAATTTTGGGTACGAACAAAAAAGTGGGTACAAAACAAAATGTGGGTATGAAAAAAACATTGGGTACGAAACAAAATGAGTGTACGAAAAAAATTGGGTACGAAAAAAATGTGGGTACGAAAGAGAAATTAGATACGAAAAACAGTGGTACGACAAAAAAATGGGAACGACAAATTTTGGGTACGAAAAAATATTTGGGGGACAGGGAAGTAATACCCGTGGGTAACTTTGCCCATTCAGCGAAACTGGGAGGCGCGTTACATTTTGATCAAATCTTAACTACATTTGGGGTTTTCCAAGTGTCACAGCGTTTGAAGTGCCACCTGGCAGTTTTGTGTCTGGTTCCTGTCCCAAACCTCTCGATAAATTTGAAGGAGGACGGGTACCAAGCTGCCTTTACCTTTATCAATGATAATCAGCGAGGTATGCCGATTGAGAAAATTTAGCTTACTCAATCGGACCGGCTCGGTCTTTTACATAGGTTGCCATTTTGAAGCCTATTTTTTATAGTATGATCACTTACATTCATCGACTGAATCGACTCTGGTAAACTCATTAATGAAAGAGGGCATTATTTTGGCATAAGGCGATATTATTTAAAATTTATGTGAGCTATTGCAGTAATTGTTCATGTTACTTACAAACCGCATAACTGTTATATAAAACGTATATTATGTTCCAGTAATCAAAAAAAAACTCGTTTTTGCGTTCATAACATACCAAGTTATTTTTGTAGTAAAATATTCTCAAGAATATATATAAAAACACACAAAGGGATATTTCAACGAGATTTCTAGTTCATTCATGAATATTAAAGTAATGAAGTAAATCTGACAAGTGAAAATATAACATGTATTTATAATTTGTATACATATATAGTCCATATAAACACAAGCCGGTAACCCATACCCATATTTCAAAAATGAAAATTAAACCCTGCATTGAGTGTTCCGCCTTATTAATATGATATCTTTTTTCAGTATCCATATTCAATTTTTTATGTTGGGCCCATCTAAATAAATTCGACAATTTCATGCATTTAAGGTTTCTAGATAAGTGAATTATTACAATTTTTGGGTTTTCTTATGACGGTTGCATGTGATTTTTCGTGTGTGTTTTTGTATACAAGCTGTTGCGTAATGTATTGCTTCATTACATCGTAAATCATCAATATCGTACAGCGAGAGATTTTCAGAGCAGTCACAGGAAGTACCAATGACCTTATAATACAGGTTATTTATAAAATTATCCGTGTCCTGGAATAAACCGCGTGGTCGTTGTCTGTCTGAAACATCTTTAGACACATACTCGCCGTGGACATCTGGTATTTACCGATATAATCAAAGCGTATTCACTTGAGAATAGATCATTTCTGACAACGTAATGTTAGATGCAGATCATATATCTGCACGTTTTTCGTAATGTTCCCATTTTTGTCCACATTAGATCGGTCTTGCACACATATTTCAACTCAGTAAAGTCACACATTTGTTTGTTTTTTCATTTCTTAGTTACGACCACAAACGTACAATCAGAGAACATCTGTGGTATTTCGCTTCATGTTTAATGTTCTTAATTTTCGTTTATTAAACAAACGGAAATATGCAAAGGTCGTTTGCAACATGTTTATCTCGTATTAGTTTCTAATTTCTATTTTGCCCAACATACAAAACAGTATACACATTGCAATAATGCGTTATCTTTCCTTTCAGATAAAATTTTCTTTTAAAATGTTGCTGCCGAGTTGCATACAAACCGTATTCAAAACTTACTACGTAGGTTTCATAGTTGCATAAAAATATAATGGTCTTGAAATCACCATATTTGTACTGATTCAACTTTCAGCAATTATAATGATGCAATTTTCTTTTTTTTTATCGTTTTCTTGACATAATACATTTTAATTCGTTCTCGGTGTATTTATTTCTTTTTTGATTTAGCTTCATTTGTAGAAATATAGTGTAACGTAGCAGCATATGCATATTGTTTATTCATGCAACATAAATTTATTATAATGTTTGTTCATATAACATAAATTTATCATAACTGTATGTATTTCAGAAATTATATAGATGTTCTAATAGTATGAGAAAATGTTAAAGATTTATTTACATTAATATATATATAAAAATAACTTTTGCAATTAATGATTCATCTTATATCATAATAATAAGGGATCTATAAGGAAAATAGTTGAATGTTAGAAATAATAATAACATAAATGAAGTTTGGAAATTTAATAATAAATCTTGATGATATATTGTCCATGATTATAGAATTTGAAGATTGTTATTATTTGATAAATTATAAAAGATCTCTCGCAAGTAGAGACCAGTCATACATGTACATTCAATGTTAAAGTTGGCTAAATCAACAATTTGAAAGGTCAAATATGACATATTCTAAACGTATGAATCTGTTACTGGGTGGCTTGTATTTAGCAAAGGCAGTCCAGTTGATAGTTTGGTCGAAAGTATTACACAGAAATTCTAATCTTATTAAATTATTGTATACATCCATTGAACTATGCCGGGTGAACACGATTACAGTAATATCTTAGTATCACCAGACATAATTATCGTAACGGGAATCTTAGGCTTATTAAATTATATCTCACATCCATTGAACTATGAAGTCAAATCAGATGTATGAAAGATGTATTCGATAAATGAGTAAACGCCGTAAATAATTAGGTTACTTCGTTCCCGGGGGGGTCGTATTGGAACAGTACTCTAACCAATCGGCAAGTAACAAGCATTAAGGGAATTCTTTGACTTTACCATTCAAATATATTGTAAGGAATTGTGTTATTTTATGTTGATGTGTCTTTTAGTATAAAACGAGATGTTTTATGTAGCAAGGATTATTCTGCAGTTAGATTAGAAAGAACATTGAGACTTATAAGAATAATTGATGTTAGAAAATATTTTAATAGATAAATAAAAGAAATAGTTGTAAATTATTCAGAGACTTGTCTTGTTCATATAAGTTAGAGTAAATACATTGACATTCAATTACGTTACACTAGTAACCAACTGCAAACCTTCGTTCATAATATAAGATGAAGACAAACGAGAGAAAACCGTTGAAGTCAGTTCTGACATCATAAATAATATTTTGTATTTTGCCTTTTCCCACATTTTTCAAATGCATTATGTATTTCAACTTTCATATTACTTTTTGAATTTAGTTGTTTTGTAGTCTTTGTCATTGTATTTTAGAGTAAATATCCGAAAAAAGAAAAGATCGATAGTAGTGTATGGTTATAGAACAACTTCAAGTCACAAATAGCTATATTCACTCAATATTGAATTGTAGATTTTTTGTATAATAAAATGGTTTACCTGCTATTCCTAATTGCTATGGGTTTTTTTCAGTCATATTTGGTCAATGGATCTACCAGAAAATGTTTGGAGGGTATGGGTCAATTTCTTGATTGTTGCTTAAATGTATGATACCCTCTTCCGAATTGTATAGTTTAATGCATGCTATGGTCAAAACTTCCTAAAACCAAGTCAGTCATGATCGTGTTTGTCCTTATGGGTAGGAACAATACATATAAGCAAACAGGTACACACTATACACTCGATGACCAAATGATTATTGTATCGTGCATCTGTTATTGTTTGGTTAGTATTCACTTAATACAAAACAAAACGGTACATAAACGTTTGTCGGGACATTAAGGCATAAATAAGCGGTCTTTTCAAATACATTACAAATTGTGGTACAAAGCATTAAATGTAAAATCAATTTAAAAACAATAATGATTGATTTTGTATATATGTATATTAGAAACGATATCTCAAGTGGGGGAAAAACGCATTCATTGGCGTCAGATACCATGTATGGCAACAATACAGAAAATGGACAGACCCACTAAAATAGATACAACTTTAGTCGATTCAAAAAGGACGCATTCAGTGCAATCAATCTCGTCGCATCACTTAGGTGTAGCGTGTTTATTACTAGCACACACCGTATATGATATATATATTTTAAAAATCCTTGTATGCTATCATTAAGTATCAGCCCACGCCATAGGCTTCAGATAGAAGACTTTCGCAATACGTGGACATGGAATCTACCGTATATGTTCGGTAATGAAGTCTTGAGACGATCTTTTGTGTATATCGCGATTTTTATTTCGAGTTCTGAACATTTAGTCACGAATGTTTTAATTTTTTACCAAAAACTATAGCGCACTAGAGTGAATTTGTTTGCAAAGTGAGTCACCCATGTGCCCTTTCTTCTAACCTTATAATATATCGACAGTGTATTATACAAAATGAAATGGATATGGTGGCCGATTAGCGACCTGAAGGTCACGTGTTTAATCCCCTCTGTGGGAGCGTTCTTCAGATCATCCCAAAAAGACACCAAATACTGGTTCTAAAAGTATGTTTCCCAATATTTGAGTCCTTATTAAAGCGACCATTTATAATAATTGCGTTATTAAACTTACATATTTCTAGTAATATATTTCCCGTTTATTCGTTTTATTACAACGTGAACTAGAAATGGCGTGGAAGAGGCCGACGCGTATCCCCACGCCGCATGTTTGACCCAGGGGGCGCCCCAGGGTTGGTAATGGGGCCATACATAGTTGAGATTGACCATATTGTCATAAGAGATGTTCAGTATCAATTTGAAGTAAATCGGTGTAGAAATGAAGAATTGATAGTAAAAGGCAATTTTAGGTGGGCGTGGTCTATGTGGGCGAGGGCGCCCCAGGGTTGGTAATGGGGCAATGCATAGTTGAGATTGACCGTATTATCATAAGAGATGTTCAGTATCAATTTGAAGTAAATCGGTGTAGAAATGAAGAAGTTATAGTAAAAGGCAATTTTGGGTGGGCGTGGTCTATGTGGGCGGGGGCGCCCCAGGGTTGGTAATGGGGCCATACATAGTTGAGATTGACCGTATTGTCATAAGAGATGTTCATTATCAATTTGAAGTAAATCGGTGTAGAAATGAAGCAGTTATCGTAAAAGGCAATTTTGGGTGGGCGTGGTCTACGCGGGTGGGGCGCCCTAGGGTTGGTTATGGGGCCATGCATAGTTGAGATTGACCGTATTGTCATAAGAGATGTTCAGTATCAATTTGAAGCAAATTGGTGTAGAAATGAAGAAGTATATGCCCTGTCCTGTGTGCGTTCAGTATATTAAGCAACGTGTTAATGATTTTAAAACAACAAATGAACACAATCTGCACTTATAAATGACTACTGAATCGAAATTCAGACATAATGTTATCATAACTAAGACTCTTCGCCCATGAGGGGTGAATGGTCATGAATTTAATATTTATATTACCGAGAACAGTTTTTGTTAAACGTATAAACAAGTATGCATCATATATAACATATTTGTGAGGTAAAAATAATGCCTTTTATTGTTTTATAGTTTATAATTACTTTATGACAATATACTACACTGCCTTTTCCCAAGTTATTTTCATATACAAAAAAAATGTTGACTATATATTTGGAAAAGTGTCAAATTTAAATATGCCGACCAATCTTGTGTGTGATGTAAATAAAAAAGATAAAACATTAAATAAACAAAAGAAAAATTAATGTTGTTAACACATTCATATTTGAACTACATGTATAATAAGAACTTTTTTGTTTTGTTTTCTTCCAATATTTATTTTCCCTTTGTGGGAATCATGAGACCAAAAACCAACACTCAAACTCGGAAAGCGAAGCAAACGTTCCTAGATGAGACGTCAGCAACACGAATGGCCAATGTGAATGTAATCTTGGATCAAAACCAAAGATGAAATATTCAATAAAGTGAAATATGAATACAAAAACACACATAATGTTTATTCATCACACAGTCCCAGTCGAAATGCTGTTGCTAGGTGAACATTAGGAGTACGGTGGGATAGTGCGAGAAGAAGCGAAAGCAAGTTGTTACCTATAGACTTGGACTCGACATGAAAGATACCCCCTTTCTGTAGAATTCCTTGTTTTAGAGGGATTGCAATCAAGTAGCTTGGCTTGAAATAAAACAGACATATAAATATAAATATATTAATATGCATTATGTGTGTTTTAAAGGCCCTATAAAGGTGACAAATCCAATTATTATGCATATAAACTGGTCTAATTTTGACCGGATGTCAGTTACTCTTGCATAAAAAATGCTAATAACACATTAATAATAAAGGCTTAGGTGCAACGTTATCAATTATGAAAGATATACCCGTTTCATGAATGGAAGAAATGTTTACAACTTTGCAACTAACGTGATGTGTAGCCTCAAAGCGGTGCCGTATGCTAAAAATAGCCGAAAGAAAATTCAATTTTATTTCTAGTTTTAACTACTTTTTACCAGCAGAAAGTAACTTATTAGATCACTACAAACGTTTTAACCATTTCGAAGAGACCTACTTTGTGAGTGATACCGGAAAACGTTGTAAATCAACGATATATTTTTGGTGACCTGAGTCACTTTCACTTTCACGTTCCCGAGTAAACAGTGATGTAAATAAACTGATTGTTTGTAAACACAATTGGCTTGGAGGACACTGTATTTTGAGCTCAAAACAAGTTGTTTTGCTCATTTTTTATGGTAATATCCAATAGCATTTATATATATATATATATATATATAAATGCTATTGGACGTTACTATAAAAAATGAGCAATGACACGGATTTAGCATACATTTTGAACCGATTTATTTTGTTTTCATTCATTTTGTTTCAGAAATTTTGTTTCCGAAACCGTCAGGGCACCGGCAGGAGACTCTCAGACAGTCTGCGACGATGCCAAAACTGTCTGGTCACCAGCCGGATACTCACAGAAGTCTCTCAGACCGGTGGGGCATCTGCAGGGACTCCAATACAGTCTGCGTCGGTGCCAAGACCGCCTGGTCAGCTGCAGGAGACTCCCAGACAGTGTGCGATGTTGCCAAGTACGTCTGGGCACCTGCAATCGATTCCCAGACAGTCTGCGACGGTGCCAAGACCGTCCTGGCACTTGCAGGAGACTCTCAGACGGTGCCAGACAGTCTCCCAGACCGTCGGGGCACCTGCAGGAGACTCCAATACAGTCTGCGACGGTGCAAAGACCGTCCGCACACCTGCATGAGATTCTTAAACAGTCTTCGACGGAGTGAGAGACTGTCGGATACTTTTACAGACTGTCTGGGAGTCTCTTGAAGGTGCCCATAAGGTCTTAGCACGTCGCAGAATGTATGGGAGTCTCTTGCATGTGCCCCGCCGGTCTGCGAGACTGTCTTACCATCGCAGACAGTCTAGGAATCTCCTGTTTGTGTTTTTACACCGTCTTGACACCGTCGCAGATTGTCTAAGAGTCTCCTGCAGGTGCCCCTCCGGTCTTAGAGACTGTCTGACACCGTCAAAGACTTCTGAAAGTCTCCTGCAGGTATTGGCACCGTCGCAGACCGTCTTTGAGTATCCCTCTGGTGACCAGACGGTCTTCGCACCGTAGAAGACTGTCTGGGATTTTCCTGAAGGTGCCCTGACGGTCTAGGAGCCTTCTGCCACCGTCTGGGAGTCTCCAGCAGCTGCTCAGACGGTCCTGGTACCGTCGAAGACTGTCTGGGAGTCTCCTGCGGGTGGCTTGCCGGTCTGGGGGATTTTCTGGCAGCGTCGCAGACTGTCTTAGAATCTCCTGCATGTGCCCAGAAAGCATTGGCACCGTCACAGACTGTCTGGGAGTCTCCTACTGGCGCCCAGACGGTCTTGGCATCGTCGCACACTGTCTCGGAGTCTCATGCAGGTGCCCCGCCGATTTAAAAGACTGTCTGGCACCGTCTCAGACTGTCTGAGAGTCTCCTCCAGGTGCCCAGACGGTGATGATATCGTTGCAGACTGTCTGGGAGTCTCCTGAAGGTGCATCGCTGGTCTGGAAGACTTTCTGGCAGCGTCGCAGACTGTCTCGGGGTCTCCTGCAGGTGCCAAGATGCCGCCGCAGACTGTCTAGAAGTCTCTTGCAGGTACCTCGCCGGTCTTGGAGACTACCTTGGTACCGTCACAGACTGTCTGGGAGTCTCCTGCAGGTGCCCCGCCTGTCTGAGAGACTGTCTGGCACCGTCGCAGACTGTGTGGAAGTCTAGTGCAGGTACACAGACGGTCTTGGCACCGTCGCAGACTGTCTGGGTGTCATCTTCTGGTGCTCCGCCGGTCTGGGAGACTGTCTTGCACCGTCGCAAACAGTCTGGGAATCTCCTGCAGGTGTCAAGGCGGTCTTGGCACCGTCTCAGACTGTCTGGGAGTCTCTTGCTGGTACCTTGAACGCGACGAGTGGTCAGTCTAGTGCATTCCTTTGTATGTCCCGTAGCTATTTTTTACATGAGTCTGCTGTCCTCAACGCCACCCCATACGCGTTTATGGCTGCCACAATCTCCTGCCACTTTTTCCGCTTGTTTGCCTCGGTCATCAATTGCCCGTGCTTTCCCTCCAGCAGGTTCTTGTTCTCGATAACAAGCTCTAAAAGGATATCTCCTTTTTGGACCACGAATGGCACTGAAAAGAATCGTTGCTGTCTTCGTCTTAAATTTTTCGCGTGTATTTTCGCCGTCGGATGTTGATGGCGGAAGTGGTAATTTTTATAAAAATAGCGACTACCACGACCGCAGTCGACTTACCACACCGTCGTGCGACCACAGTCGCGGCAACTTTCTCCTTTAATACGACGAAAGGTCAGTTGGCGGCCGACGAGCGTCGGTCGACCACACAGTCAACCGACTACAGTCGGGTTTTGTAGTTTTTCATTAAACCGGACCCAGGTATCCGGGCTGTTTCGAAGACAATATTGTGGGTGAGAGTGACGGTTTTCTGCTTCACGTTTTGGGTGCTGCTCGAGCCTTGCCTTTGTGACGACGTGTCGTTTCGGTTCGGGGCTACGTATTCCTGATACCTGTGTCCGATTCATCGCCTGAGGCGGATTGTACCTCATTATCAGATGTCTATTCTTTTGTCGGCCCCGTGTTTGTCTCGGTAGTTGAGTATTAGCACTGTTGCTATAATATGTTTATACAATAATAGGAATTTTCTGGAAGCGGTGATCAATACGGATGGAAACGTTGGGGTTTCTGGTATCGCGCAGTACTGTGGAAAACAAGGAACAGGTTCCTGATAACCTACCCATGAACAGATGGTGCCGCCGGAAAAAGCATCTTCACATTACTGATGTCGTATTTGTCGCGAGCCGCCTTAAGATCATACCAAAGTTCCTTGCGTATTTTTATCGGATGTGGATAGTCAACTATTTTGTGTAGTCTAAGAGTCATATTGATTTTACTTGTCGGGTTGTTTGTTCGGTTATTACGGAGGGAGCGGGCATCAATGTCGAGATTTTTTAACTCAAGGATCCGTAGACGGGCCTCTGTGACGTCATGGATTGCTTTTGAATGAAAAAGACAATGTGTAGTTTATAGCATAATTTGTTGATATTATGTCAAAGAGACTTGTTTTATTACCCATGTTCATATGTTCGAACTGCGAATGGTATGTTGCGGAAAACTGCAGGTCATCACTGGTTGCATGTCACTTTCGCTTTGAATCTTGTGTTTTCCAATCATCTGAGCTGAAATAAGGGACATATTTACCTGTGTAGCGGTTTGCCATTACAAAGTTCGAAAAAGCAAGGTTTGATGAATGAAACGGCTGACTTTTGTGACCTGCGATGTAAACAAAGTTACAAAGTCCACAATTAGCCCAATGGGGCTATACGATCCTCTACGATATCGATCACTCCACTGAAGAATGCCTTAAACAATCATTCTCCATAAATGAAAATAATGCTCCCATTGTATAATTAATCCTAAAGATTTTCGTAAGAATTTTATAATCCTTATGAACGAGTGTTTTTCCTCAAACTCTCAAAAAAAAAAAAAATATTTGCAAATGTATACTTTTATTCGGATCTTACGGGGTTTCGTCCAGTCTGCTCTTTTGCATTAAAGGTTTGAATTGACATCACACATAAATCTGACGTTTTAATAAAATTGTTTACAATAGACACCACTAAAACAGCCACGTTAAATGTCAACAAAACATATTGTTTATTCATATAATTCTTTCTTAAGGAAATCAATATTTAACTTTTAATTCTTACAATGCATGCAACCGATGTTTTATTACCATACAATACAGTTTTCTTTGTTTAAGGAATCCACGTATAAGCACATAAACTTTAAAATAAAAACATAGCAAATACTTACTTATCGTTAACAAGTTTCAAATTAATATAAGTAATAACACGTATAATATTTTGTGAGGCAGTTATAGATCTATACATGTTCTTGGTTATGTGAAGTATATCATATTTATAATCCAAATATATCGGGTCACTCCAAATTACATGCAAATTTGCCTTTGGTTCTATCAAATATAAAGTGCATTGGCAATTACCCTCAAAAAAGGTTTTGAAAACGATATTGAATTAAATTATATTGAAATCAATGTTTTTGTAGTAATAATATGCACCACAAGTATGGCAAACTATTCAGCCATGCTGCATAGATCATAAATAATGAAGACATTCACTCAATAATATTAGCTCACTACTTTTTTCTTAGCACATATTTTTTTTTACACAAGATATCAATTATATCACATAAAGTCATTATTTCCTACTTCCATCAAGACCTCATTCTTTGACAACATATAAAGTCTGATATTGAAGTTTTTTTCTTCATTTACAGAAGGATTTAAACCAGAACGTTTACCAAATGGTTTTAAGTAGACAATAAAAACCGAAATATTTCGCAACATACACTTAATCACATTTAATGCCCTCATACTCTTGGTAAATTGTACATATGAATGTTTCTTGATCTATATGCACTAACACATGTTCATGACAGATTAACGTTAGCCCACGGCGGGAAATGAACTTAAGATCATGCGTGAGCTTAGGCAGTTAGAGCAACATCTGTGTGTTTTATACTAAGTCTATATTGCCCATTCTAATATAACAGTTATTGTCGCGTATTGTCAGTGCAAATCGATATACATATGCCTGACCAACCTGACCGCAAAAAAATATTTTTCTTTCAAACGTACTTTATAAAGGGGCATAAACAAACTATATTGATGTCCAGATTTGAGTGTTAAACTGTTTTATCTCTCAAGCCATTTCAAAAGAGATAAAATTGTTTCATGCTGAACACGCAGTCAACATTATTGCGAAACTTCCTTAAAATTAAAGGTCACTTGAATAACATATTTATATAGATGTGAAAACTAATTGAAGATTGAATGTTTTCTATTTCGAAAAGTTTCATATCTATCGGCGGGAAATTGTATATTCACATTGAATGGACCCTTACAAAGGTAAGCTAAGGTGAAAAGCTTGGTTAAACAGCTATGCCGAAAATTAACTACTTATGTACGATGTTCACTACAAGTAATCGACATCGCGACATATTGTGCGTTTATTTAAAGCCATTAATTGAATTGTAATAAGAGGCATACCATTTATACTATCGGTATCTCTTGGTGCCAATAATACATTATACAATGACCTCACAATTGTAAACTCTGAATTAAATAATGTTACATTTTTTTATAAAATGCAGCCCAAAACATATATAGAAATGCACAATTATATGTATAACGTGAAAATATTTGAAGATTGGATTTCAAGATGTTAAATAATGCATACGAACTGCATTATTTTAAAAAAATTGTCGAAAGTAACAATCCTAATTGTATTTTAGTTTTGTGCATGAGAACATGGTTTTCAATTATAAATAAACTACTTGTTTATTTATGGTTTCTAATATGTTTATTAAGATTTTAAACAAGCTGAACGATCAACTAAATACACATTAAATTCAACTAAGAAAGTTTTAAGCAAAAAAGCGAATAACAGTTATTCTGCGAAAACCATTTATGCCTGTGACACACTCGGATCAGATATAGTGCTTTTAATTACATGTTATTGTACGAATTAAACATACATGACCGTCAATATATGTACTGTAACGTTCATAAGAACAATTAGACACTCTGTATATGTCCAACACAATGGCTGCGATAAGGCACTCTTAAGGGGTGTGTGGAACACGATATTTTATTACTATGTTATTAGATAGCGCGGTCATATGAGATAAAATTCTGGACAGCTGGCGAGAGATTTATTGCATTGACTCCTCATAATGATTTCGGCGTGTTTTGCCATGCATACGTAATTATGTTCTTGATACGTGCAGTCTTTAGACATAAAACACCATTGGAAATCTATGAACAAATATTTGCAGAAAGTTCTTCTAGCTGGTAGCATCGGTGGTCATTCCGTGTGCCAAACACAACGCGAACGGTACATTTCTGCTGTGAAGAGACGTAAAATCAGTGTCCGACATTTAGTATGTAGCACCATAGATCATGAACATTTCTTTGCTCCGTATCAGTACGTGAGTCGAATTCTTGATCGTTTGGAAGACGGAGATATGCATGCGTTTTGTTAGCCGTAGCAGCCTGACTCACGTATATTTTCTACGTCGCGATGATGTCGGGACACATTATTCTGCCTCATGGAGTGTTCATGGAACCGTTATATTTTTAAACTGTAGATTTCAAATAATTCAACTGTATCTGAATCCCATTAGAACCACTCACTTCAATTCATACTATGTTCTTATTGTTTTACATTACAGCGAATACATAAGAGATTTATGCTAAAAAATGAACATCTGACTTTGTATAACCCCTATACTGTACATTACCGTAATGGTGATAAATGATTTTGAGTAGAAAACGACGATTACAAACTAACACAATAATGTTGCAATACAGCAATAGCAACCGATACATTTTACAGGTGAGTTGTATCTTGACTAATAGGATCTCCTCTTTGTTTTCCCTTTTATATTGATCGTACTAAGTGAACTCATCCATAGCGCCATGTTCGTATTGGAACCTTTTAAGAGTATATACTACGCAACTTTGTGCATATACGATACCTCAGGTCGCCAGCATTGTAACCTAAACAATTGTTTTCATCATTTTATTTTATTCGTGTATGTTTAACTTTGCTTATCTAATAGTAGAGATTGATTTTAGTTACTACAGCTGAAAATCTAGGTTATTTTTCTATGTAAAACGTACCTTTCATGACGTTTACTTAACACAAATAAATGTACAATGTCTTATACGGGAAATTATGTTAACTTCTAGTATATAGTGATTTGCTTTCCTGTACAATGTATTACATGTGTTTGATTAACATAGCATATAATAGTTACAACACAAATACTCAAATGCGAAATAGTATCCAAATGAATTATTGTATTTTAAAAACGTAGAATTCACTTTAGTCAATTTTCGTGCAAACAGAGTGAACCGTTTTCAAGTAAATTAGACCCTGTAATATAACAACTAAATATTATTGCAACAAGAAGTAAATCCATGTCCGCTTTAATTAAAAAAGCAATTCGATTGCTCAAAATCCACGCAAAAGTCCATTCTTTGTTTCTCGCACTTTTGTTGAATACCATGCATTTTATTTTAATAGAAAAACGTAGTTTACATTAGTTCAACCAATCTGTCTTAAGGCTGGTACATTAAAGTTGAACATCAAACATTTTAAACAAAGACATTTTTTCATAAGCGGTGTGTCTGGTCTTTAATTGGAAGCATGCTCCTTGTGAAAAACTGTTTACCAGTCTGGAGGAATCTACAATTGCGGCAATATAGCGCGGCTACAATGGGATTGATTCCATTATAACATAACTTCTCAATATGCCAATTAAAATTTTACTTCAAAGATGTGAGCGTAATAAATGTATTTAGTAAATAGAACATATCTAAGCTGTTCGTCCACAAGATTGTTCATTTCTTATCGAATTGTAGAATTGGCTTTTAAAGAAATTAGTGCTTAAATAATGTTTTACTGAGATCAGAGTAACAAGTTGTGAAGCCAATAAACATGTACACAAAACATACATTTTACGGAGTTGTGTGTTTTCAGACAGCACATCAAATGTTGTATACGTACGGTTTCGAAACATGAACATTAAACGCACCATTTGGAGGACTTTAAACGAATTAAGATATATATTATATGGCAATTAAAACTTCCAATCTTCCTTTCTTGTCTATTCATATACGATGAATTAAATAATCTTCAAATCGCAATTTATAGCAATGGTTTTATCAGAACTTTCTTGCAATATGAATCAGCAGGAGTCATTATATAACGAACAAAATAGAATGCCATTATTGGCGTCGCACTAAAGTGCGGCGACTAGTATGTAATACGTTTTTTTCGCTTTTGGGAGGAGAAGTGATTTTACGGATCAATGTATATATTTTTGTTGTCAGAGATTATCTTGCATAGTGGTGATTTTTTTTTGTAAATTATTGTAAATAAGAACTGCATTTGTGCCTATTACATTAACTACAACATTTATTGCCAATAATGCAAAGCTAATTCTTTTAATTAATAACTGATCACAGGGACTTGGCAATATTAAAAGATCACAGGGACTGGGCAAAAACGCGACCCGGTGAAACTTTCTGGTTTTGTACAAAAACAAAACTTCTTTGTTACACTATCATAGCAACAACCTAGTTAATAATAAAGGCGCTATAGAGCGCAAAGCGCGACACGTATTATTAATTGTAATAATGAGTCTTGATAAAGGAAGCAGCCGCTTATCAATGAGGAGCACCATCACAGCACCTCAGTCTCATTACTATCAAGTCCTCCTGCAGTTTTTTTTTAAAGTGATATTATGGGCATTGTTCACTGTTGAATTGAGCTGAAAAGAATTAACAGGTCAAAAGAGTTAGTTAAAATGTGGTTACTGACCAATTATCTGCAACTCATCTTGCAACCAGTTGTTTATAAAAATATATTTTATATTCGATATCTTACGTGACCCACCCAGTCCCGTAAGGCGAAATGATCCGTAAAACAAAATTGTGTCTTTGTGTCGTATGAACGAATCTGCACTAAAACTAAATTTAGGTTCACATCGTACATGCATGACCAGTTGTCAAACGAAAGAACGGTTGATATTCAAATGCATTATTTTTCTCTTTCCGGGATATTGTTTTAGTATGTTGATGCTGCATTAACAAATTTAAGTGTATATGAAGTGAAAACACCAACAATAAAAAACGGTTGCGATAGAAACCTATAAACTGTTAGATGCCCATAATATCACTTTAAGAACCACATATAGAAGGCCGCATGCCTGACCCGTATCATGCCAGTGATATGGACCTTTTACCCCGCTCACTAACCAGTGTTTAAACTTCCGGGTTTACATTTAAACCGTCTATTAATAGCTTATTAATATCTTAGTTAGAAGGTGATTATTCAAGCGGTTCCGTAGTGTAGTGGTTACACACTCGCTTCACATGTGAGAGGCCCAAGGTTCGAGCCCCAGTAGAATCAAATTATTTTATTTGTGTTCTATGTTAACTTTTTGTTTTGATGTAGACATTTTAGTTTAAATAAATATGCTGTTTTATTGTAACCATTTTTTGGTTTTATTATGCCCATGAAATGTATGTGTGAGATGGTGGGGGTTCGCAAACACATTAAAAAACTTGTACAGTATTTTCATATCAATTAGTACTCAACCCCTATCGTAAGTGAGCAACGTAAGAATAAGTTCAGAATCATCACCTTTGATGTTGAGAAAAATATGAAATTACGCTTACAAGATGAAGCAGATTTTTTAAAACCTACACAGTTCTGTTCCATTAATTAAAACTGCACACGGAAGCCAGTAAAAAAAGGAAACCAATGTAAATAAAATGAACAATGAAATATTTGGGGGTTACAACACAAAATCATAGATAATGGTTATTTGGGGTTATAACACAACATCATAGAAAATGGTTATTTGGGGGTTATAACACAAATCATAGATAATGGTTATATCAGTATCTTTTTCTATTTTGTTTAAAATAATCGGCCAATATATTAATATTTACAGTAGAAAATTATCGTTCCATGTAACTTCATTGAGTGCCTTTTGCACTGAAATTCCCGACGCCCTTTGATGCTTTGCATCAATACCTATCTTGTGTAACGCTCGTATGTATCCGATTATACGTTTTGGTTCAGGGCATGTATGGAAAAATAATTTGAAAGACACGAACATACAATCTAAAACATGCTTATTTTATACAATAAGCATATGCATACAGCTTTCAAAAATCAAAAGGCCCGCGATGTTTGACATATTTCACAAAATTTGACATAAATAAAGAGAAACATTTAGCGGTTTAAAAAGAAAGATTAAACAGAAAAATCCTAAAGTGTCGGGGATGTAGGCAAGATTCTTAATGAGTTATTTCAAAGTTGTGCCATTTTTATTATGTTGATCAATTTTGCCTTTTTCGAAGGCAATTTGCTTTTCTAATATAATTTTCATTCTTAGAGCATTGTTGAAGGTCTCAATATTTGGCTTTTCGGCTTTTGATTTGGTATTGAATATGTAAGATTTCATAAGGATAATTATAAAGTTAATCACTTGATTATGAGTGCCTCCTTTTTTAGTTCCAAAAATAATATCAATTACATTCAGTTCTATGTGTATTTTTTTTCTATTTAATAACAACGTCAGCTCCTGCCATATGGGTTGTACAGAATTACATTCATATTAAACGTGTATAATTGTTTCCTTACAACTTGCGCAAAAAGTGCACAAACTTGAAGATGTTAGATTACATTTATACAAATATGAATTAGTTGGTAGTATGCACTGTAGAATCTTATATTGAAAATTGCGTAAAGTGTTATCTATGGTGGCTTTAAATGGTGTTAAATAAGCATGTTTCCAGTAGATACTTTGTTCATTGGGGGACATTATGTCTTCCCATTTCTTTTCTTGTTTAGTTTTATTTTCTTCTAAGGTTTATTGTACATTATATAAATATTTACACACTGTTTTTGATTTTTGTACTTTTTCAAGTAATGTGTTATGATTGAAATTGACAAAATCCATTTGAGATAGTTGTTGTTTGCAAGCTATTGGGATACTTTTGATTAGTGTGAAATATTAAAGATAATCTGTTAAGGGTCATTCATATAGGGTTTTAAAAGCTTCAAATGTATAATAGGTTTTTGACCTAAAGTCGTATATGTGTTCGAGGAATTTTATACCCTTATTAAACAAGTTTAGGTAGAAGAAGGTATGTTGATTTTTTTCTATCCTCGAGTTATTCCATATAATCGTTTTATTTACAAGCCCTTCTTTTTCTTTCGATTTAATCTTGTTCCAAGAGATAATGACATCTCTGAGGAATATATTTTTAAAATTGGAAACAATATGTTTTTCATTAAGTGCACATTCAAATACAAGATTTCCACCATATTTATTAAGTTCATTCTGATAGAAATTTTTCAACTGCCCTTTATTGTTTACGTCTGTTAATCTTTTGACCCAACTGGCCTTATAAGCATGTATTAGAGCAGTAATATCGGTGAGTTTCAGCACTCCTTGATCTATTGGTTTAACTAGGGTTGTTCTTTTTTTTTTTCAGGTTTGCAATCCCATACAAATTGGAATATAGATTTATTAATTGTTTGTAATATTTCATGATAAGGGGTTGGAAGTGCTGACAATGTGTACATAATCTTTGGCAGGGCAAAAGTTTTAACCACAGTGACTTTTCCAAGGAGTGTTAATTTTCTGTGTTGCCACTGTTTTAAGCAATTTATAAAGAAAGGCAAGTAATTTTGGTTGCAAGTTTTTGTCTATATTGAGATGTTCATCATTGGTGAAATAAAAACCAAGTGTTTTAGCTTTTTCAGAGGTCCAAGAAAAATATTTGTATTTGTTAAATATAATGTGTGTGTTTTTAAGTGAACCAACGCGCATTACGATGGATTTTTGTGTATTTAGTTTGAGTCCAGATACTTCACTGAAGTCTTGAATAGTATTTATCAATGTTGAAAACGAATAAAGCGTTCCATCTGTCATATAAGTTGTATCATCTGCGAAAAGTGTTTGTTTTATTTCTTGTTCTTTTATTTTTATCCCTTTGATGTCTTCATTCTTTTCAATAAAGTTGGACAATATTTCTATGCTTAATACAAAAAGAGTTGTTGATAATGGACAGACTTCTTTTACGCCCCTTCGAATAGGGATAGGTTCAGATAAATGTCCGTTATTAATAATTATGGTACTTATGTCAGTATAAAATAATTTAATCCATTGTATGAGTTCAGTTCCAAAATTAAATTGTTTGAGACTTTTAAACATGAAGTCGTGATCTAAACTATCGAATGCTTTTTCATAATCGGCAAAGAAAAGAAGTCCTGGCTTATTATTGTTATTCATATAATGTATGGTTTCAAAAATTGTGTGTACGTTCTCGCCAATGAATCTACCTTTTATAAATTCTGTTTGTCTTGGCTCAACAACAGACGAAATAACTTTTTAATCCTGTTTGCGATTGTTTTGGTCGCTATTTTATAGTCAACATTTAATAAACTTAATGGTCTCCAATTATCCAGTGTATCTAGATTTTTTCCTGGTTTTGGAATAAGTGTAAGAATACTTTGTTTTTGAAGTTGGGTTAATTGTCCATTATCAAATGAATGGTTAATTAAATTAATATAATGTGTTTTAATAACTTCCCAAAATACCTTGTAAAATTCTGCGGATAAACCATCTGAACCGGGACTTTAATTATTATCCATCTCTTTTAAAGCGTTTAAACATTCATATTCTGTGAGTAAGCCTTCGCATGATTGTTTCTCATTTTCTGACAGTCCTTTTATATTTAAGTTAAACAAATGTGAATTATTAAGAGTATTCGTGTCAATAGATTTTTTATTGCTATAAAGGTTTGAGTAAAAGCTTCTTTGTTCATTCATTATAGTCTTAATGTCTGAGACTTCAATGTTATTTATTTTTAACTTGTGAATGGTTTTACTTTCGTAATGTCTTTTTTCAAGATTTGCAAAGTATTTGGTATTTTTTTCATTATGTTCAATGTGTTTAGCTCTTGCTCTTACTAACATGCCATTTATTTTCTCTTCTATGATACTATCGTACTCTATTTTATTTTCTTTAAACAGTTTGTATATATTTTCGTTGTTATCACTGTTTGTATTGATTTTTTGCTCTAGTGACTCTAGTTTGTCAATGATAATTTGCTCTTTTTCCTGGTTTCGTTTTTTTTTATAATTGTAGAGACTTTTAAACTAATGTCCCTTACCGTTCCTTTTATAAGTTCCCACAGTGTATTTGGACTACAGTTAGTGTTATGTTCCACTATGCTATGAATTTCTTGTTTAATTTGATTTTGATACTCTTCATTTGAAAGCATAGCATTATTTATTTTAAAATAACCAGGCCCTTTTTGTGGTATTTTATTGTCAATAATTATTTCAATCAAAGAGTGGTCTGTCTGATATCCCGGCTTTATTTTTGCTTTATTAATTATATTACATATATTTTGGGAAATAAGGTAATAATCCAATCTACAAAAAATAACCGGTTTTCCACTTGAATGTCATGTATAACGTTTTTGTTCTGGATGAAGAGCTCGCCAAATGTCTATCAAATTGCATGAATCGACTTATGCAATTTATTTTGTTCCTGCTGTTTATGTGTGTATCCTTTTTGCCGTTCTTTTTGTCTAGATTTGGGTTAAGTATTGTATTAAAATCGCCTCCTATTATGTAATTTTTATCCATATTTTGTAGTAGATGTATTTCCAGTTTTTCAAAAAAACTTGTTTCATCTTTGTTTGGACCATATATATTTATTAAGGTGATTTCTTGATTATTAATAATAACATCTATTGTGCATAATCTACCGGGTACTAATTCTTTAAAATCGCCTATGCTTACATTATCTTTATTTTTTATTAAAATTCCTAAACCTTCACTATTTGATTTGTTCCGACTGTAAAAACTTGTTCCACTCCATTCTGATTGCCATTTGTTTTTGTTAGCTCACAAACATGTGTTTCTTGAAGTAAACACACTGTGTAATTGTTTTCTTCAAACCATTTGAATATACTTTGCTTTTTATTAGCATTGTTGAGACCTCTTACATTTAAAGAGCATATTTTTTCATACACTTTTTTCTCCAAAAGATTTTATTTTTATTGCTAAATTGAATCGTACTGAATCTTGCCTATTAATTTTATAAAAGTACATAATTATATCCTGTTTTATTGACATGTGTTGATATTTTGTGTTTATTTCTACTGGTTTAAAAGAAAATGTTATAAACGATAGTGTAGATATGAAAAAGTGTACAAAAACATCACAACAATAAACATACAGACGATTAGTACATTAATGCTTTTGAAAATTAAATCAGGCATTAACATTACCAATGCAGAAGAAAACCCCCACAAACATTCAACTAAGTTTAACAGATGTGATCCGTAATTATTTAACTTCCCTAAATGTGATAAAAGAAAATGTTATTAACGATAGTGTAGATATGAAAATGTGTACAAAAACATCACAACAATAAACATACAGACGATAAGTACATGAATGCATTTGAAAATCAAATCAGGCATTAACATTACCAATGCAGAAGAAAACCTCCCACAAACATTCAACTAAGTTAAACAGATGTGATCCGTAATTTAAGTTTCCTAAATGTGATAAAGCGCCGTTTAAAATATAATAATACAAGTGTATTTAAAATAAGCACATGAATGCTTATGTGAATTAAAACAAGCGTTAACATTACCAATGCGGAAGAAAAACATATATTCAACTAAGTTTAATAGATATGATCTTTAATAATTTAAGTTCCCTAAATGTGCTAAAGCGCCATTTTAAAATATACGATGTTTTATAATATCAACCTGGATTTTGATTCTAATGTATATAAAGTCAGCTATTGTATGTTATTAATAATAAGGTAGTTATTAATATGTGTACAAAAAAACATCAACACATTACAATTATAATATCAACATGTATTTTGATTCTAATGTATATAATGTCAGCTATTGTATGTTATTTATAATAAGGTAGTTATTAATATGTGTACAAAAAACATCAACACATTACAAATACAGGCAATTAGCACATGAATACATGTTTAAGTCACATAATATGTACACTGTTTTCTAATAACCAACTGGATTTTGATTCTTGTATATATAAAAGCAGCTATTGTATGTATGTGTAAATACTGTCAAATATACTTACAACCTAGTTGTGCCAAAGTATAGTTAAAATAAACATTAATTTATCATTTTATCCTTTACAGTGTTTAACCAACAGCTGGTGATTGTGTATCAGCACATTATGTTAACTCACATTAACAACACCACTAGGTTCTTACATTAACTGTATTAAAGCTGCTTAGCTGTTGGGTTCCATTTTTTATTTCTATAAAAATTGTTTTAACAGTGTAATTGTAGCTTATTTTAACATATATGACATAAATTATATGATATATTATTAACAGATTTAACATGTTTTTTAACATGTGTCAAATATATTTGATACCTATCCGGCGCAATTAATATGAACATGTGTACATCATATTATACTGCTAAGACGTGCTATTGTAATATACTATTTGTTATACAAGTTTATGTATAGACGTTTCTAAATCAATCTGTTCATGTATGACATAATAGAGTAATAAGGCAAAATATGATACAGTTTTTATCATCTACAGTTTTTATCATGTATTAATGATCACTTAAATGTAAGGAAATCTTATATCTAATAAGAGATCCTGTCAAGGATAGTGGTAAATGATGTTTTGTTGTAATTATCCCTTACCACCGAAAGCAAAAGAAAAGGGATTAAATCACAAGCTTTACAATATTTATAGCCATGGTTGAGTGGCCACAAATCCTTTGTGTGTAAAACTGCTCCTGGATTTAGGACAGGTATCTGTAATTTTACATCAGTGTTCATGTTTGTATACTTCTCAAAATCAGTTAGGCTGCACACAATCACTGGTTTTACTGCTTTTATTGTAAATAACTATAGTTTTGAGGTCTGCTGGGTTATTGCTTTATCACAGTATTTATGAATGAATAGTGTGTTTTCCTGATCTATAAAAAAACACAAAAAACACATGTTCTGCTCATGATTTCTATTTTTGAGGCCATGGTAGGTTCAGCCATTCGTCATATTGCTTGCATAAGACTCTGTGTATGTTGCCATCTCGGTTTTTATAAAAGATTTTTCCGCTTCTACTCCAGACTGACTCTACAGTGTCTCTTTTCTTTAATCGCACAGAGTTGAAGACATCTTGGTTTAATGGGGTAAGGTGTTCACTAGGGTATATTTTACCCTGTTTTAACTGCCTGCTCATTTTCATGATCTGGATCTTTTTGTCTCTTGATACGAATTTTATTACTACCGGTCTGCATTTTCCATTTTCAAAACGCCCTAGCCTATGACCATAATCAATATCAGTTTTGCTTAGTTGGATACCAGTGTGCTTTTTAACAACGTCTGCCACAAGCTTCATAGTGTTGTTTGGTGTTTCAGTTTTATCCATATCTTGCAATCCATGAAAGACCACGTTGTTAATTCTGGTATATTGTTCTAGCTCATTTAATGCTTCTTTGTTTTCATACTTTTCTTTAATCAAAGTTTCCCTGTTCATCACTTTTTCTGCGTTCAACTCAGTATGCAATTTGTCTTTCTCTTTCTTTAAATTCTCATTCTCGCTTTCTCTATCAAACAGCTTTGATTCCAATAACTCGATTCTATGGAGAAGACTGTTTTTCATTTGCCCAACATTTTTTTCAATCATGTTTTCAAGACAGCTGTCATCTTTCATTAAAACATTTGAGAGTTTACTATTTATTTCACTTAGCTGTCTAGAAATTTCTTTGATGCTGATGTTATCTTTATTTACATTGCTTTCTGTTTCTTGTTTTGTATTTTTCACATGTTTAGGCTTCTTTTTGGACTGTTTTTTGCTTTCGTCCTTTGATGAATTCATGCTGTCTTGTTCACTTACGCTGCTTATATATTCGCGTTTATTGTCTTTTTCCTCACTTTTTTCATCACATTCGCTCTCAGATACTTCTGAAACTTCAAGTAGTTCTGAGGTCATATCTTTAATAATGTCTTTGTTTTGTGGAGAATTTGATGCCATACTTTTTTGAACAGTATACTGTTGTGCCGGTGCCCGGTCTACAAAATGCGCACATACCTCGTGATTGGGAACCAGCGACAAATCGGTAAAGTGCATGCTGGGCAGCACGAGTTTGTACGGTCTCTTGTGCACGGGTGATTGATGCGAGTGGACGTCTTTTCCCAAGTTGAGTATTGCTTGGAGTAATTGTGAGCCTGAGTATAGGTTATATTGTATTATATTGTACTTTATCGTATTTTATGTGTGTTCAACAAGTATTTACCTGGAAGGCCATTCCTAGAAGATATAAGTGAGTCTGTGACTGTGTATGTGAGTCTGTGAGTTGCCTGTGATTGTGCCAATGACACGTATTTCCCTGGAAGTGTATTCCCAGAAGTATATGTGTATGTAAGCCGGTGACTGTGTGTTTGAGTACTTGTTTGCCTGGAGGTGTATTCCCAGAAGTATAGTTGCATTCCGTTACGTGTACCCGACGAAGACGACGAGTATAGCCGACGAGTTCCCTCGAAGACGACGAGGACGTTTGGTGCATCCTGACGAGCATTCCAGTTGATGCCCATGTGAGTAGTTGAGTATCTTGTCGTTGCTAGTAATTGCTGTAGTGGTTGTGAAAGAACCCCAAAGAGCTAACCGTGAAAACACTACAATGGCGCCCAACGGGGGACTCAGTGAAAATTGTGTTTAACGGTTAGGCTAGTTGCAAAATCAATCGGCATCGCATAATTTATTTTCAATCGACGGATCAAATTTAATTTAAAGTGTATAGAAACTGTTCGTTTCATAAAACGTGATTTCTGTTTTTAACTTGTTGAACTCAGTGTTCGTCTATTTTAAGAAGTGTGTAACAAACAGACGGCATCGTAGTTTTTTTCCATTGTTGGCATTCGCCGGCCATGTTATCAGTTGGTGAAATATTTCTTAAAAAACGTGATTGTCCAATTCTGTTTGTTACAGTTTAATTGCTTGTGTAATCAACGGATGGCCACGTGTTTTTTATTGGCAATTTTCCCGTGATTAGTTGGCGCGTATTCTGTGCGCAGCAGTTCATGAAAAACGTGTTTGGTTGACTGCTGTATATAGCAGTGTAAATTGCTGATGTATCGGTAACTTAAGTCCGAGGAAATAGAAGTTTACACGCACGAGTTTTGTCCCTGGCAATTCTTTTTATAGCAGTGCTTTTGCGAATGTAAACTGGGTCCCGGGAAATTAGTGCTTAACGTCAAGTTAAAGCGACGTGTTTCTTACTTTCAGTTTTTATTGATTATTGATAGCAACAACAGTGATAGCGATTTTGTTAATTGGTTATTGTTTGGCAATTAAATTTTAATTGCCTACCAGTAGATACAAAAGTTTTTATTTCAGAATTTCTCGGCCCATTTATTTTAGGTTGTTTATTAATTTAACTTTTTCATATTTACTTGTAAAGTTCAAAATTAACAATGGATATGGGAAGTGGATATACCCCACCATTTTTACCGGTAGCCCACAGAAAAATTCGAGTGAACTACGACACTCCCACTAGATTATGCAATATTCTGGGTGTGGGCAGACAACTGGCACAGGCCATTGTTTTGATACGGGAAAATACGGGAAATTTGTTACCAGATACTTTAGAGGCAATTATAGGGCGGCCGCTGACCTTTGGTGACATGACCGAGTTAGATTTTAGTACTAACCCCGCATTATTTAGAGAAGCCCTGGGGTATGGGTATGGGGCGGAACATGTTGGGGAGGGTGGAATGGGGCGGTCAATCGCAAATAGGCCCATGGACCCACACGAAATGTGGATAGATATGTTTGTGCTCGAGAAGGAGTCGGTAAGTCAGGATCACGAGAGGGCCCAACTCGAAGCCCAAATTTCGGCTCTTGAGGCGGACGTAGCTCAATGGGACGATTTTCTTCCCCAGATTGCAAAGCCTTTGCTCCCAAAGTGTCTGTTGTTACAGCCGGACGATATGATGACAAGGATACCGAAACCGTTTAATGTCGCATCAAGCGTCCCCGCCCCGCCCCCTTTGTTAGGTTTGCCCCAGAGTAGGGACAATGGGCCTACGGGATCCCATCGTGCCTCAAAGGGCCCTCGTGCCCCGAATGGTCTACCTGTCCCAATTCCATCTACCATCACTATTCCCATACCCAGCAATGCACCGGTTTTCAATAATTTGCCCGGACCAAGCAACCCTCCTGGCCCAAGTATTCCCCCGACACAGAAAGATCGGGATGTTCTGACAAAATTGCCTAAGAGCCTGCTATATGATGGGCAGAGCAATTGGTTTGTTTTTCAGAGCAAGTTTGAGCGCTACGCAAGGGTGCAAGATTGGTCTGACGCAGAATGCGCCGATTGCCTTGGTTGGTGTTTGACAGGAAAGGCGGTCGATTTCTATGCATTGCTTACCGAAAGGAGAGGGACGGTACCTTACGCAGAGCTAATGCAGCGACTGCAGGAGCGTTTTGGCGCCAGGGAGCTTACCGCCACCGCGCAGGGCCGTTTCCACGTTGCCCATCAGGAAGTAGGCGAGTCCCTAGACAATTGGTCAGATCGGGCGCTGAAGCTAGCAACAGCGGCGTTTCATGATCTGCCCTATGCATACGCCGCTGAACAAGCAGTGACGAAGTTTTGTCACGGTTTGATTGACGAGAAGGCCGGCAAGCATGTTAGTCTGCAGTTACCAACATCTATGGGAGATGCGATGAACATGCTGAAGATATATTGCCATGTTCAGTCGGCTTGCGCCGCGGCTCCGAGGTATACCCAGGAGACTGAGCAAGAAGAGTCAATGTGGGTTCACGAGGTGAAGAAAGCACCCACTGCGGATGAGGTCAGTGTGTCGGCGGTCGACAAATTGACTCAGGTGGTCGAGAAGTTGCTGGATGCTGTGGAGAGATTGTCAAACTCTTTTGGAAGTTCGGCCGTTGATCCCTTTGTCCGACAACCGGGTAAGCCGTTTCGAAATAAAAAAGGCTATGCCGAATACCCTGTGGAGTGCCCCTACCCAGGGAAGGTCCGGAACCGGTGGTACAACGACCAACGCCAGGTTATGTATCCTGCGGGTGCGGGTGGCGGAGGTTTACGTGGGCATCGGAACCAAAATTCAAAAGTCCGCCCTGAGGGATCGTATCGCGGCAGATATGGTTCCAACTGGGGACATTTCCATGCCATGTCCTTGCCCAACCATAAGGAGAAGGAGCCCGTTGTGGTAGCTGCGACGACTAAGCAGTTGGGCCAACCGGAAGTGGATCATGTAAACCAGCTAGGTCCGGTTTCCCAGTTCTGCATGAAGGTGCAGCATGCCAAGGACGTGCACGATGCAGTTCCCTTGGTGCTGCCAACAGTGCCAGATGTCGTCAGTGATCCAAGGATGGTCATTGGCGAGAGCACTGAAGGAGACCATGGAGATCCTGTGTGCGATGATGAATTTCGCGTGCAGCGCGTTGCGGTTCAGTCTGCGGAGGCGGCTAAAAGCATGGCGACCGACAGGGCCGACCAGGTGGGGGCCAAAATAGCCCAACGAAAAGCTGCTGAAACTACTCCGGCCACCGGAAGGTCAGTCCCTGTCAGACGGGCGACAGAAGTTGCCGCGTGTGACCGCCGTGAGGTTGGCGCATGCGGATGCCGAGTTACCCCAGATGACAGCTGGGAAGGTGGTGTTCGAAGACTTGTTAGGCGTGGTTCCAAAGGGTGGCGACCCTCTAGTTCTCGCCGCTGGGAGCGGTCCCAGCGGTGGAAATTAGGTTGGCGACCACCAGAGCGTCTAACTTCCAAAATCTGTACCGCCTAAAATTGTAAATGGCGAGGTTAATTGTTAGTAAAACTAGGAAAACAATGCAAAATACAAAAGACCCCCAATTAAAAAAAAATTACAGTAAAGTTGCAGTAACATTCTATTTGCGGTGTTGATAATGTATTACGGTGTACGCGGAGTATCTCTAGTAGTAACACTAAAAGCAGCAGCAGCAGTAGTAGAAGTAGTAGTAGTAGTAGTAGTAGTAGAAGTAGTAGTAGTAGTAGTGGTAGTAGTAGTAGTGGTAGTAGTAGTAGTAGTAGTAGTAGTAGCAGAAGTAGTAGTAGTAGTAGTAGTAGTAGTAGTAGTAGTAAAAGCTGTTGTTATGAATATTACATGAAGTACGCGGTGTATAAAAGTAATAGTTCTCTTAAACATTTTGATTAGTTTGATTAGATTGTTTTGAATATATATATGTCCTATTGTCTCAGTTTAAGCCCAGTCTTTTATTGCAATATTGTTGAAATTAATCTGAGCAGTGCTCTGCGAAATGGGGGTTTAATGAATAGGCATAAAGTGTCTTCCCAAATTATCTTGTGCCGTCCGCGCTTAACTTCCTGTAATTTTTGTATTACCGCGCTAAGAAGTGCTTTGCACAGACACGGATGTGTTTGATTATTTCCCGTGAAGTATGTTGTTGTTTTTTTTCTCCTTATGGTCGGGTGTGACATTGTCGGAAGACCGCTGTCACACCGCACCATCGGATGTGGTAACTACGCAGATGGTGAATAGGAACCCGGTTTCCCCTGCAATATCCAAGTCTTGGCACCTCCGTAACCTTTTATCCTTCCATGTTAAGATTTGTGAGTCGATCTAACTTCAATCACTTCGTCATTGCTGTATCATGTCATTTATTTCCGTAATTTTCTATAAATTAATTTCTTTTCTACCAACCATATGCCGAGCAATGTCGTAGAATTTTGTCGCATGAGTTTGTTTTTTAAAGGTGACAGTGCTTGACGAACACTGTCACACTCAATACTGTTGGCCGGAAGTGGTATTTCCCGGAGTTGTTCTTTTAAACAATATTTGCAGGTCTTCTTAAATTTGTGTGTGACCGTGCTTGACGGCAACTGTCTCGTAGCGTCACTTAAATTTTTTGAATGGCCGGAGTTGTTTCCCGGTGCATGTACACTTTTATTTTGTTTTTATTTTTGTTTTTATTTTTGTACATTATTTCTCAGTGTGATCTCCACATTCTAATACATAAGTGACTGTACTTGTTGGACGAAAGCCAACAAGAATGTTTTTTCTTGATTAAGCAATTGTCGGACGATAGCCGACAATAATGTTTTTTTTAATTAACTAATGTGATGGAAATTTTCTTATGCAAGAAACATATTGGTCACTAACCGCTAGAATGCAGCGGTCTGTATGTACCCCGCTATGCGCTGCCACTTCTGTGCCTGCGGGAGGGGGATCATGGTCCCATTTGAGTCTCTGTCTCTTCTGCCTTGGGTGCGACCATACGGCGGCGGCCCAAGAGGAGAAAAGTGGGAGGAATGTAGTGGGTACAATAGTTTTATTTTAGTTGTCTTTTCCTCCATATAATGTCAATGATTATGTTGCAAAATGTACGTTCTCTATATAAAATTAAAAGCAATTATATGTATTATTTGGACAAAAATAAGATTATTTTTATTCTTATATTTTTAACCTTTTTGTCACTTAGATATTATTTTAACGCATTTGTGGTGCCTTAGAAGGTAACGTTTCTTGTGATTTTTATTTTAATATAACCAAGAGGATTTTTATTGTATATTATGCAGTCACATGCAGAGGGCGTAGGCCTTCTCATTTGGGCTGCGAGGGGATGTATTTGTATGATATTTTATGATTTTATTTGATAAGTTATTTTATTTGTTAAAATTTGTGAAAATGGATTGTAAGGTGGGTGCTCCTGTCCATATATTGTGTAGACAAGGGGGGACAGGAGTAGCCTGACCTTGTTTTTTTAGAATATTGGGTCGAAAAGCTTTGGTAAGGCACCTGGGTTGATTTTTGTATTGATACACTCGGGTTTGGGTGCGTTTTGGGGCACTTGAGTTGATGGTGTGCTATTTTTGTTGGTACGGGCCGGTTTAAATTATAAATATATACAGGATGACCTGTCGCTGGATATTAAACATTTGTTTTTGTGTAATGTTTTAATAATTATATTACAGGCCAATGGGTACTGACGTTTAATGGAGATGCATTAACTTTAGTTGTGGTCTATGGCAGGCGTTGCGCCAAAAGAGAGGTCGGACGAAAGCTATACCTGACTTAGGGGAGTTGGGTCAAGGTGCTTACGCAAGGGGCACTATTACTTCATCGGTAGTGCCGGTACGATTCCTTCGCTGTGTGGCGTCGTCCCAAAAGGACAAAAGTGGGAGGAGTGTTGTGCCGGTGCCCGGTCTACAAAATGCGCACATACCTCGTGATTGGGAACCAGCGACAAATCGGTAAAGTGCATGCTGGGCAGCACGAGTTTGTACGGTCTCTTGTGCACGGGTGATTGATGCGAGTGGACGTCTTTTCCCAAGTTGAGTATTGCTTGGAGTAATTGTGAGCCTGAGTATAGGTTATATTGTATTATATTGTACTATATCGTATTTTATGTGTGTTCAACACGTATTTACCTGGAAGGCCATTCCCAGAAGATATAAGTGAGTCTGTGACTGTGTATGTGAGTCTGTGAGTTGCCTGTGATTGTGCCAATGACACGTATTTCCCTGGAAGTGTATTCCCAGAAGTATATGTGTATGTAAGCCGGTGACTGTGTGTTTGAGTACTTGTTTGCCTGGAGGTGTATTCCCAGAAGTATAGTTGCATTCCGTTACGTGTACCCGACGAAGACGACGAGTATAGCCGACGCGTTCCCACGAAGACGACGAGGACGTTTGGTGCATCCTGACGAGCATTCCAGTTGATGCCCATGTGAGTAGTTTAGTATCTTGTCGTTGCTAGTACTTGCTGTAGTGGTTGTGAAAGAACCCCAAAGAGCTAACCGTAAAAACACTACAATACTTTGGAATGTTTTAAAAATAAGTTTTGATCTTTTCTTTTGAAGCTAATTATGTTTTTTTCATACCTTTTTTGTGTTCATGCCCAGTATTCCATTCTAAACTTTAGCACAAATCATTTTCTGTAACTAATTCCCAACACTGAGGCTAGAAACTTTCAAAACATTTGTAATTTTTGTTCTCCAGAAGAAACACAACATGCCCATTCAAGGGAGAGCAGTATATTTGCTGACGTTTTTACGTTTTAATTAAAATTGAACTGATTTATTGTTTAAAACAATTATATCTACTTTTAACTGAATTACATTTGGCAACATGTTCGCATGAAGTTTGAAGAGACATACCATGGTGTGTGAATATTTCACAGTAAAATTAATGACAACAACATACATTTGAAACAAGACTATTGCCAAGCAATATAATAATTATTCCCATCATTGTCAGAATTTTTTTTGTTGCCATAGCAACCAGAATTTTTGACGTAGGAACAAAATGAACTGACGTGCATAATGTCCATATTGCCATCTATCCATGCTTCATTTTTTATTAAAAGATATGAAGAACTTTTAAAGTTATCGCAGGATCCAGAAAAGTGTGACAGACAGACTCACAGTCTCACATACAGACGCACAGAGCGCAAACCTTAAGTCACTCCGGTGAAACCGGTTGTGGACAAAAACAATATGACCAACATTTTAAGGCACAGTAGCGCAGGAGACGAAGGTCTTATCAGGGTAAACGATCGGATATTTAAAAAAAAAAAGCATTATTACAAACTTATTGTTAGAAGTAACAAGAATAGTTAGATGATCTGTGTCCCTCATGAAAACACGGTATTACAAAAATGTATGTTTAATTAAGTTTAGATCTGATCTTTGTAGATTAATGGTTTCATCACATAGCTTAGAAATCGAATCAGGCAGATGGCATAAACCCCAAGCTTTACCGTATCAAGATAGAAAAGGTCAACATTGCAATGTTCCTGAAAATGATAATCATGTTATCATTTTTATTAGAATGTTCCATATATGATGATATAAGGAAATTGTATATGAATAAATATTACTGGAAAAGACATAACATGATAAAATTAATTGAATTAATGCAATCGAATAATACAATTACCAACAGAAACTTAGCTATGCATGTACATAAAGCATTAAGTCAAAGAAACCTGTATAAATATTATTATGATTATATAAATAAACCTAAAACCTATTACACCAAAATCGTGCGCTTTTGTACGAGTATATATGTTTGCATATTACAGCGTATTGCAACAAACTGCTCAAGATAACTCCTAACCTTTGACATATTGAGGATATTTCAAAGAGCCACACCGTCCGTAAACTAGACAGAACATTGCCCCATTTTGATTTCAGTGACTTCCATTGAGTGCTTCAGCTTGTTTGTCGATACACGCGTTGTTCATGACGCCCTGTGGCAAATAAATATCCCTGATACGCCAACGACCCGCCTTGGTAGCAAGAGGTTCTGCTTGTAATACAACGTTTTTTCCGACAGCCAAACATGAAGCGAATGGCACATCGCTGTTGGTCAAAGACATACAAGTTGTGGTTTTCACTTCTTATTCAGCTATGTATATCAACAAACGACTTCCCTGCTTCGTATCAATAAAATCGTCGAATTCAAGATCGTTTGGAAGAAAGATATATACTCCAGAGCCGATATGCGTGAAAAAAGCCCCAGCCGCCTTGCCCGCGTATACCTGCGTTGTGGTGGTAATCTTTGGCATGTTAGCCTTCCCCATCAAACGTACGTAAACCCACTTTGTTGCTAAATTCTGAGTTCAATTCCTGGAATGTATCTTAAACAAATAAATTGCTATAGTTGGTGAGGCAGCATACAATAGTTGGACAGTAGGTTTTAACGTTTTTATATGTACCAGCGATTTGGTTCCATGACGTGACGTCGATTGTGACGTAACTTTATAGACGTGACGTCGTTGCTAAGTAATTAAATAGAGAGAGGAAGTATTGGAGATATTTATTGAAGATCGTTAATAAATTGTAATACCAAAAGCGGGTATTTGGCGTTTAAATTATTCCCACCATCGGTGAAATAGTAAAATACGGAAATTCCCATTATCGGGGAAACTTCTTAACATTTTTTGGTAGCAGAGCGTGGTTTGTGGATTTATGCGGCAATCGACAATGGCGTCGACAAGAGCAAGTTCGGTTGATAAAATAGACGAAATAGCAGTCCTCAGACTTCGGCGAAAAAAGGTACTGTCTAAAGTGGATTTTTTATTGGCAAGAAGCAAGCTAATATCGTTGTTGTATCTTCAGCATGAAGGTCAAGAGTCGGGCATTCGGGTACGATATTCATGTGCAGAGATTGATGTGTTTGCGAAAACTTCGATGAGCATCATGAACGATTTAACAGACATATATTTAAATTCTAAAACTATAGAAAATGGTAAGGAAATGTTATCAGAGATGGACACATTTGAAAACGATTATCGTGCAGTAACTGATGCAGTCATGATTTACGCACAGAAAATGGCGAATAGACCGTCAAACAATGAACAGATGACTGCGTTAAATAAGTATAATGGACATATAGAACGTAAAATGTATTCTTGCGATAGTTATTCAAACAAACTCGAACAAAACACACGTAAGAGCAAATATCGTGAAGCTGCATCGCACGATTCAATAGATAATTCGGAACATTCGATTGAAAACAAAACAAGCACGTCGGCGTTTAATTTAAGAACATTTAAAGAGAACAAGATTTGCTGCATCAATTGAAAAAAGTAGAATTGACAATTTTCACAGGGGACAAAAGAACTTACCAGAGTTGGAAATCTACGTTTTTGGCGTGTATCGATATCGCCCCAGTCACCAAGGAATACAAATTACTTCAGTTAAAACAATACCTTTCGATGGAAGCGCTTCAAGCAATAAGCAATTTAGGTCACTCGATGCTGCAAACAACACGTTGCAAAGAAAACTGCCAGAGGACATGTTGGCGCCGTATCATCGCTGGATTTTTGAGACTCACAATGAAGAGTCAATCTTGGCCTTAAGAACCTGTATATTGCAGGAATCAGAGGTCCAAACAATAGCTTACAAAACTGTTCATGGAATTTGCGGAACATGTATGACAGTTCAGGGAACGGACAGTCGCAGGAAGAACCAAGTAGTTCCCCACGTACATTCTTCCTTCATGAATCGGATCATCAAGTTATGCAGGCACTGCTCTGTGCAGTGTGTAATCATAACCATCGTATTTGGAAGTGCGACACATTTCTACAGTTGCCAGTTGCACATCGTTGGCAAATTGCAAAGCGCTGTAGACTTTGTTTTCGCTGCTTTAAGGACAAACACGTCGCAAAACAATGTCGAAGAAGTCGCAAGTGTTCGCTTGTGTCGTGTAACAAGACTCATCATTGGCTTTTGCATAGTTCTACACCGCGATTAAACATTCATCAAAACAGCTTGACAAACATGGACCAAAACGTACAAAAGAGCAACGAAAATGTTTGCCTTGTGACAAACGAGTGTCATTCGACAATAAACATATCTGCAAAACAGTTTCAATCGCAAAATCAAGTCAGGGAGGGAAATCATAATGACTCCGATACCAAGCCAAATCGTTTATCTTCGGAAGAGGAACATTTTAAAATCGATACGCATCGCTTAATAACAGATGGAGATCAATTTAGCAGTAAATCACATAATCGTTCCAGCACGGAGGGCAATAAAAAATGTACGGGTTATAGGAATCAAAATCCAGGTTGGAAGCAGCACTATGACAAGACTGGTAACGAAGATATGCCTGTTAGAACTGGACAATTCATGTTTAAAATATCGAAATTAAGATACATTTTAACGTTTGCGATTCATTATTTAATTGTTTCATATGAACATTTATCAAAATGTACTGTATTTTGATGGAAGGGAAAAATGGACAGTAGGTTTTAACGTTTTTATATGTACCAGTGACTTGGTTCCATGACGTGACGTCGATTGTGACGTAACTTTATAGACGTGACGTCGTTGCTAAGTAATTTAATAGAGAGAGGAAGTATTGGAGATATTTATTGAAGATCGTTAATAAATTGTTATACAAAAAGCGGGTATTTGGCGTTTATAGTGTTCCCACCATCGGGGAAATAGTAAAATACGGAAATGCCCATTAATGGGGAAACTTCAAAACAATAGTTGTAATAATATGTTAATTCAGCGATAAACAAAGATGTTAATGTAACGTAACGAATATGTGAAAATGTTGGACATCATTGAATGAAAATTATAATCGACATTGTTATAAACATAAAATCTTCAAAAGACAGTCACGCATAGACCAGCATTTCATTGCCTCGGGTATAAAACGATCAAAACATCGGTCGATTCCGTATGTGTTCGATATATGCCCGTTGCATACGTCATATTTACGTTTAAATTGTGACACGTGACTTTGCACACGGCCCGTCAGAATTTGTACACGTTACAATCAACTGTTTCATCGTTTACATCTGTGTTTTGACTTAAGCAACTGGTCATGACTACGCACACAATTGGAGGACATTTTCCACATGGACTGGATTGCCATTCAGAAGAGACCTCGTTTATTGGAAATTAAAAAAAGAAAACACGGACAATGTCGCGCCTGATTAACAAATATTAAGTCTAAGCCCTGCTCATTCAAAAGTGTGTCATTAAAGAGAGTAGAATAAGATATGTTCAATTGTAAAAAGCTCCGAATGAATTACTGATACATTTTGTTTATGTAGTTAATGCTTTATAAAAAAGGGTTGTTTTATAAAACAAAAATCACTATTGTATATATACAGATATTATGTTTTCAGCCACTTTGATTGTCTAGAAAATGTCTTGTTCATTTGTATAGTTATTATAGAAAATAAAATAATAATTCACACTATATAGCATATTATATATAAAAAAAAAATATATATATATATATACGAAATAATTAAATCTCGATTTAGTATATCCTATTTTGCGAAATTGATATATGGAAATCGCTATTTAATGACGTCTGCAAACAGTGATGTTTTTTTTTTAAATGTAAATTGAGTTTCTACACAATATTGTCGACGTTGTCATACTTCTTATGAAGTAAACCGAGTATGCAACATGACAGAAAATTTGCCGTAGTTCACGTTAACTCAGTACTTATGTCCCGGTATTTTTCATTTTAAATCATATTCTTTTGAAACAAAAATCCAACTGTACACATTCACACACTGATCACACAATTAGCAGACATCCAGATACCACTTATCAAATTAGATAAAATATATATAGCTATGAATAAAACATTCCTCCAATCGATTTAACATCGTGTTTCTTCCCGAAAAAAAACACGAGTACTTGTGTGTTTGGTCCATAAAGGCTGAGAATGCGTAAATTTGTTTTGCAGATGAACACACCAATTTTGATGATTCCCGATAAATGTCTTGGTTCACCATAGAAATTTCGAGTCATCAAATCCAGTTTGTAATTATTACGCAATTTACGTCCAAAGTTATTTATTTGGACATTTTATCATTATATGTTTTATATAGCATAACAACGGTGGAAAATGGGTTGTGAATGATGTTTAGAAAATTAGGTGGTTTTCCTGACTTCTAACATGCACAAATACAGACGTAATCTCAGTATTTATTGATCCATCGTTCAATTTAGTTGATAACAACGGTGAAAAATGGGTTGTGAATGATGTTTAGAACATTAGGTGGTTTTCCTGACTTCTAACATGCACAAATACAGACGTAATCTCGGTATTTATTGATCCATCGTTCAATTTAGTCAAGATATTTTTTATTTATGTGTGGACATCTAATTCTTGTTCAACATTTGTTCCAGCATTTTATTAATAATAGAGCCAATAGTGTAACAACTATCAATTCATTAAACATGTTATAAGCTTAAAATGAGAAAAAACCTACGCCCTCCTGTCAAACGTATCTATTGGATCATTATTAAAGGATGGGGGGGGTCTTTAAATTAAATGATGTAAACTGATTAAGTATCGGAAATACATCTTATATTTGTTTTGCTTTTCGTTCAATAAAGATTTATCGATACTACTTGATATGACAGGAAAAAAATGTCTTTTTAGCTGTGCATTTAATAACCAAATTATAATATATTGACACAAAGGAAGGATCTGTGATTTTGAAATTAACTGTTCTAAAGTACCCTGTCCACCCATTGAAACTGTGTCAACCTATTTGAATAGATGGCCCATAACACCATACATTTGCATGCTTCAATTGGGAAAAATGTATTTGTGGAGAGCATCATTATATCCCTGTGCAGCTGTGTATAGATACTAGACATAAGAAGCTCACATTTGGTACATTTAATATGAATGATGCTATGTTATAAAAGTGTATCTGAAATCAAAGGCACACATAATAAATATTTTTGACGAGTGTTCCTCACAATGAACTCAATGACGTTGTGTAATTTACTTAAATATTTGAGCAATTGATAATAGGATTAAATAGTTCAAAACGTAATAGCTTTCTAAATACAAATCAGAAGAATTACGTGTGTAAAATATATAACATCCGAATGAAGATGATTAGTGTGTTTACCTACGTAGCGGGATGAAAGAGGTTCGATTAATGACAGGACTCTCTCTATATCGAAAAGTAAGCAAACAAGCTCCTAATATAATAAATAAAATGCCCACATTCCATCATTTATCAATAGTAGAACACTTGAACTTAAACATGTAATGAATAAATATCTGTTCCTTTTACTGTTTTAACAGTTGCTTGGTCCATCCTCCCCTCGGGTTTATTTTATTTCCATTACATATGTACAGTTATCGACCCTTGAATGATTGATTTGGCATATTGTGATCTTTTCAAGGCAAACCTACCAGACCGTAATTTAAGCATGTTTACTGGTCAATAAAAAATAACGATGATTCTAAAAATAGATTATTCCAGAAACAAATCTAGCTGTATGCGGATTTTTATTACATGTGTCATGGGTCAGGCAAACATCGTGTTATTTGTTTTTGTTACGCCGATCCCTGCTGTACTAGAACACTCTGATTGCTGGTAGAGTAAGTGCAAAGCTATTTAATTAAACTCGTTTGTTTCGTGATCTAGTAGAAAAATTGTCGAGTTTGTTTCATATATATATATTTGTGTATTTATTTATTTATTTTTATTTATATATTTTGTGTGTCATGTGTGATTTTATCTCCTCGCTGTATTGCCTTTTATTGTATTTTAACGTCTCAATAATGCCATTTTTTGTGTTCTAACTAACTTTCGTTTCACACAACTTTATTGATCCCCTGTATTTCCAGACACAGGTACTTGAGAAAAAAAAAATGTTTGGTCCTTATATATTATAAGAGTATTATATATTTAAGGACCCAAAATTTTTTTCAAGTACCTGTGTTTCCAGACGCCAGCAGTGTCACTTGAACAATTATTTTTATGAATTTGAATTCGTTCATGAGTTGTTTATATTACAACAAAACTTAAAGTGATATTATGGGCATTTTTCACTGTTGAATTGAGCTGAAAAGAATTTACAGGTCGAAAGAGTTAGTTAAAATCTGGTTACCGACCAAATATCTGCAACTCATCTTGCTACCAGTTGTTTATAAAAATATATTTTATATTCGATATCTTACGTGACCAACCCAGTCCTTTAAGCCGAAATGATCCGGAAAACAAAATTGTGTCTTTGTGTCGTATGAACGAATCTGCACTATAACTAAATTTAGTATCACATCGTACATGCATGATCAGTTGTCAAACGAAAGTACGGTTGATATTCAAATGCATTATTTTTCTCTTTCCGGGATATTGTTTTAATATGTTGATGCTGCATTAACAAATATAAGTGTAACACCAACAATAAAGAACGGTTGCGATAGACACCTGTTAGATGCCCATAATATCACTTTAAACCACGGATTAAAACCAAGAACTGCAACGATTTGGTGTGGTCTGCTTTCAATGTGTGAAGGGAAGACAATCTCAATATAAAGAAGTGAAACTCCAGCTGCTGGAGTAGTATTGAATTACTATTATAAACAATTAGTAGGTCCTTTATTTAAGGCAAGTGACCGATTGCCCAAACAGTACAAACAGAACAATACAGCACAATACAAAACACATTAAACACAAATAAGAATAAAGCAGGGGTCACCGCCTTGGAACGGTCAATGCAAAGCATTGGGGGTTTAAACCGGTTTTGGAGCGCTCAACCTCACACTTGGCCCAGCAATATTCATAATACATTTAAGTGTAAATAAAATTTAACCTCATAGCATTGTAACTCAAATTAAACAATAATAAAAGGGAATTAAAATGCATTCAATTTAATTACAATTTAATTACTCAATGGTATTGAAGATACCAGAGCAAGAGAGTTACAACTTTTTGAGGAACGATCGAATGAAACTATGAACAAGTGTCAACTACATTCCTTCTTTATAGAAAAAGATTTAAAAATATAGCATCATGAAGTTTATATTTCAGATCATCATCGCACAAAAACAGGAAGAAGCAGCAATAAGGGGTGTAAAAGTTCCATATTACATTGCTTGGTTGTTTATGTACTGCTAAAAAATAAATCAAACAAGAAACGCCTGTCACAGAGAAAATAAAAATAAAATTATAAACCCAATGACCTATGCATGTAGATTACAACTGGGAAAGTTGGTCGTATGACGTCACAAAAATCAATGTACCCAGGAACAGTGAAAGAGTTATGACGTAATTAACAAGCGAAGACACAATGACGTGATCAAAATCCAAGGGTGGTGCTGTAAAGTAATAATAAAAATATTAATAGGGCGGTACTGCAAAATTGAACTATTAATAAAACATGTTTAGGTGATTAAATATTAAGAATCAAATGAATAAAAATGGTAATTCAATTAAAGCGACATTATTGGAATCAAACAGTATATAGGTGTTTTGACAACTGACGACAGATGTGATTTGATGTAAGATGTGAGTCTAAATGAAGTTTTCATGCAGATTTGTGCAAACGACACAAAGACACAATTATGCTCAAATGTGAAAAATGCCCATAATATCATTAATGATTCCAAATTTTAAGAGAAGAAAGATATAGTGAATCAAAAACCATCAAGCACGTGTTTTAAGTACATCAGCATCATATCTATTTGATAACAACGAGTTAATTAAATTGAAAAGTTTAATATGAACATTTTCTTTAGCATATTTTAATTTGCGGACACGCCTCAAAACATTTCCATAAAATGATGGATGGGAAATTCCATTATTTAAATGCCATTTTAAAGAAACATTATATTTTGAAAATAAATAACCATACTTTGAGTGAAATCTAGCGAATTTACTTCTTAGGTTATGATACAAAAAGCCTTGTTTTAGCTATTTCTTTGTTAATATAAGATTACGATCATTAAAATCTGTAATACATGAACATGCTCTGGCATAACGTACCAACTGCGAAATGTAAATACCATAGGAAGGACCTTTAGGGATGTTGCCATCTAGGAACGGAAAATTCACAATTTCAAAGTTAAAGTCGTCCCGTTTGTCGTATAAACTAGTTTTAATCATATTATTATTAATAGTTAGATGTAAGTCTAAATACGCAGCGTCTGTATTGGATTGAGACGATCTATTTAAGACTAGTTCTTTTGGGTAGATTTTGTGAATTACTGTTCAAATAATGGATTATCTTAGTTAAGTATGTCATCAATGTACCTACTAGTAAGGTTAAAACATTGAATCAAATCTACTTTTTTAGTTTGAGATAATTCTAACATAAATTCGCTTTCATAACAATATAAAAAAAGATCAGCTATAAGTGGCGCACAATTAGTACCCATAGGAACGCCAATAATTTGTTTAAATATTTTACCATTAAATTCAACAAACAAGTTATCCAGAAGAAAAGTAAGTGCTGCACAAAAGTCAAGACCAGTCCAAATGATGTAATTATCTAATATCTGATTAGTAAAAAAAGCTGTTTTAGTGTTTAAAGCTAGATGTAAACACTTCTCTCTAGCAAATGTTTTTTTCAATCAAAGAAACAAGTTTGGATTTTATTAAAGCGTGAGGAAGCGTTGCATATATATAGTGTAGAAAAATCATAAGTGCTTACTTGTGACACCTTATATTTTTTATTTTCAATTTTATCAATAACTTCTAAGGAGGTTTTTATTAACCAAAATAGGTTTATATTACTATTTTCATAAAATTTTATTACAATATTTAGCTATATGATATCTAATAGAAATCAATGCAGATGTAAGATACACTGATAATTGCTTGGTGGTACAATATAAAGAAGTGAAACTCCAGCTGCTGGAGCAGTATTGAATTTTCATTAAAAACAATTAGTTGGTCCTTTATTTAAGGCAAGTGACCGATTGCCCAAACAGTACAAAACAGCACAATACAGCACAATACAAACCAACATAAACACAAAATATGAATAAAGCTGGGGTCACCGCCTTGGAACGGTCAATGCAAAGCATTGGGGGTTTAAACCTGGTTATAGAGCGCTCAACCTCACACTTGGCCCAGCAATATTCATAATACATTTAAGTGTAAATAAAATTTAACGTCATAGCATTGTAACTCAAATTAAACAATAATAAAAGGGAATTAAAACGCATTCAATTTAATTACTATTTAATTACTCAATTGCATTGAAGATACAAGAGTAACAGAATTACAACTTTTTGACGAACGATCAAATAAAACTATTAACAATTGTCAACTACATTCCTTCTTTATAGAAAAGATTTGAGAATATAGAATCATATAGTTAATATCTCAGATAATCATCGCGCAAATACAGGAAGAAGCAGCAATAATGGGTGTAAAAATTCCATATTACATAGCTTGGTTGTTTATGTGACTGCTAAACAAATTAAAAATAATTAAATCAAACAAGAAACGCCTATCAGAGAGAAAATATAAATAAAATGGAACGTTATAAACCCAATGACCTATGCATGTAGATTACAACTGGGAAAGTCGGTCGTATGACGTCACAAAAATCCATAATGACATAATGACGTGAACAAATTCCAAGGGCAGTACTAAATAAAAATATTAATGGGGCTGTGCTACTAATAAAACAAGTTTAGGTGATATAATATTAAGAAGCAAATGAATAAAAATGGTAATTCCATTAAAGCGACATTATTGGAATTAAACAGTATATAGGTGTTTTGACAACTGAAGACAGAAATGATTTGATACAAGACACTGAATTAGCGATAAAACGACTTTTATATGGCTTTTTATGTAATTTAGGTATCCAGTTAAGTGCTGGCAATTTTTTGTCAGTAATATTGACTATTACTTTTAATTTTTTGCATTCGGCAATATGGTCGGCAATAATTTCATTAGGTTGCTTATTGTAATCACAATATGATGTAGTTTGTGAAAGTTCTTGTGAAATAGTTTGAACATAAAACTTTCGTCATATGATTATAACATTATTAGCAGCCTTATCCGCAGGAACTATGACGAATTTAGATTTTAAGTCTTCAAGCAATTTACAGAGATTTTGTTTATTAAAATTAGGTGAATGAGGTAAGGCCAAAGGATTTGTATCATAAAAATATATTTAATTTATCGCCATACCACATATTTTTGTTTTCCAATCATTGAGTGCAGTAATTTCAGCATTTTCCTTCCTGCACCATTTAGTGCAATAATCCTGTAAGGATGTTACGATTTTCTTAATGCAGTCATCAAAATCAACAGGAATAGGCAATCTATACTTAGGGCCTCTGCGTAGTAAATTTCTAAGGTTTTTATTTTAAATGAAATTAAGGTCCCCAGTAAAAACATGTCAAACTGAACAATATATATATTTGGAACTAGAACCGTCACGTGATGTAGGACAATTTTTTATTACATTAATATCTGTGGAAATAGAATTATAATTAAAAACGATACTTCTTACTATATTTGAAGCAAATAAGTGGTGATTCAGTATTGCGGAAATAAGGGGGAATCACCCGACGTACATTTTTATCATTGAATATTTTTGGAAGGTCAATTAAATCAAGACCTTTGTTACAAAACTCAATTTTGATACGATTTCTAGTTTTGTTAAGTGCATTTTCAATAAAAGGTTTAAGATAGTAGTCATTGAAAGATTCAATAATACAAGCACATTCATATAGAGGGTCAGATTGAAGTAAAATAAGTTTACATTCCTTATCAATATGCGCAAACGAAGAAACAGAAAGACAGCAAAGTGCACTTAGTAATTTATGTTTACCCCCATTTTGTAATAATGTGTAGCAGTCATTTAAAGAAAGCAGACGTTTAAATTTACGCCTTAAGTTACCATTTTTCCTAATGCCGTGTGAACGTTTATTTCTTAGACGTTTACTAAACAGAGAAAATGAATTAATCGATTTAATTTTAGAAATAGTTCCAACATTTAGAATATAATCATTTAATCCAAGTGGGTAAGCTGATTGCAAACGTTTATTCCATTCAAATTCCGACATGCACCTTGCTTTTTGTGACATAACGGTATATTCATATTGTTTATTCTTATGATAGAAATTTAAGTACAGATAGATTTAATAATAGGGAAATATTTTAATAATATGTTTGAGTAATTAATTAGTAACTGTTATAATTACTGATATGTAAGAAAATGTTGAAAGGTTATTTACATCAATATTTCTATCTTATACGTAAACAGAAGTTAAAAGTTTTAAGTGATCAAACTATTTGAGAGTTCATCTTGTAAAGTAGCTGTATGTTGCGGGTATTCAGGAATTAACATAACAGATGTCTTCGGATGGGGTATGTAATGAAGTTTGAAAAATTGATTATGGAAGTATGGTTTTATTTCTCCAATGTAGTTCAATTATCGGGAACATCTGTTGATTTGTCTTAGTTCTGACATAACAAGTCCAAATTCAGATGTAAAAGTGTAATTCCAATTTCCCAAGGTACATAACAGATACAAGTTCGGATTAAATGTGTATCGGGGTTTACATAATTGATTATAGAAGTGTTAGGTTTCATATAACCAATGTGGTTTGTCCATAGAGAACATCTGGTTATATGATCGAGTGTGCTTAATGAAATTATCTGCACATGGTCATCACAAACTGTGACATATTTAGATGCATGAGCATCCATACAATAAACAAGCGTTATTCAAGGGTGGGGTTTAGTGGATCAAAGGAAAAGTACAGTCAACCAATCAAGAATGGGATAAGACATATCTAAACTTTATGTTTATTTTCCTCAGAATAAAATGCTGTGGTGTTGTTGTAAGAAGGGAGATTCTGCGGTTAAATTTGGAAAAGAACTTTGAGAGTTGTCACGTCTTCTTGACGTGGTGGCCATGTTTGCCGACGCGCTGTAAAATTGTATTTCACGAACAATAGTAAGCGTTGTGTTAGAAAATATTCAACAGAAATAAATCTCGATGAAAACGGAAATGAACTTTGTTTGTTATTGTGTGTTTTCTAGGCCACGACTTTTATATTTCTTGGTTTACAAAACCGCCGACCCTAATTTTTGGAAAATGGGAAAAAAAATAAAATCGGAAAATCGTCTTTTTTATATATATTTTATTCCCGACCGCACTGAAAAACGAGCGAAACGAGAAATAAAAACGATCCGGTTTGAGTACGGTTGCGAATAAAATCAAGTAAGTACAATCAACGATTGGTTCACATATATTACAGAGATCGGGATATTTTTCAATGTGACACAGTATGTACCAGTCCTTTTATGGGCACTTCTCAAAATTTATTTAATTACAGACAATAGGAAAATCAGCGTCAGTAAAATGTCGACCGCATCAAAATTTATTTCCGAGTCTGTGACGCAACTATATTGTTTAACATGTTTATTATATTAAACATACCCGATATTATAGTAGACAAAAAAGTATTACCTTGCAATTTGATAATTAGTATAAATAATCCAATAAAACACTGCCATTATTTACGATATATGTGTTTAGGAATTTTGTAAACACGTCCGCCATAGTTTATAGGAACTGTACAGAAAGTTTGGAAATCGGAACAAATCGGTTCATCTCGGAAAATCATTGATAAATGTATTTGTCGTTTTAATGCTTAGGGCCGAGTAATTTCGGCAAATCGGAACTCAACTTGCGTATTAAAAATACTAGCTCAATTAACCGTTAAACTCCGCCTCCGTTCTCTGCAAAAGATTCATAGGCGGAGCTATGCACGTGCTATTATTAAATTGGAGGATTGCAATTGAGAAACAAACGCACGATTGGTTCGGCATGTTGATTGCTAGACAAAGGAAGCTAATTTTGTAGGCGCGAAATTTGTCGCTTTATTGCTTCAGACAGCAAGCGGCTTTCCTTTGATGACGTCACTGTCAATTCACAGAGACTGCACATTTTCGGAAGACTTTAACTGGCTCCTTGTTTACAATTCCAGTAAAAACACTTGCTAACATTAAACTTTGGATTAAATTATCAAAATAAAGCAAAAGCCAAGTTGACAAATATGATTGTATTAATTCGCGTCAGTTTAAATAAGACGTTTTGCGTTGTAAATCAATGAGTTTTCATGACAACAACAACTTAAACAAACATTACCGCGACGACGCGGGGATCGATCTACCTCGATTTTTTTTCATGGACGATGTCATAAGTCCAATAAGAGCAAACACATACTTTGTGTATGAGTAGTTTATCTTATATAAGATTTATGCAACGGGCATCGCATTGCGTAATGGTGCGCATCGAATTACAGAAATGAAGCGCAGTTTTTCGTTTAATTAATGGGAGAAGAACGCATGTCATTTAATGGAGTGTTTACAATTGCCTGATGTTACAAAAGGTGCTTTTAGGTGACTCATTTCATTTGAAGATATAGATGTGTTTCATTGCATTATTAGATTTTTCGTCTCTGTGTTAAGGTTACAAAAGATATGATGTCTTTGTTCTGATGTTATTAGTATTAACTTATTTTTCCAATGATTTTTTTTTTTTTTCGACCGCCCGATGGACCATTTTCAAAATAATTTTTGTAAACCAATAAAAAAAAAAGTCGTGGCCCTACGAACGATACATAATTACGTGACATTTTAATTGGCACTGAATTGAAGTACTATTATTAAAAATAAGTTGCTCCACAGGTTGAATTGAAATATTTGTAACGCTATGACCCGTTTTATTAAAGTGCTGGTAAATGAAGTTGTAAAATTTATTGTTATTTTTAATTTTAAAAAATGCATAAATGTACTCAAGCATAAATTTAATAACATTATTTGTATTCGCTGGAAATGTAACTGCATGTGAATCAAAAACCAAATGCAGCATCGATCTATATGTACATGTATGTTATATTGTAAAATAATTATGACACTCATAAAAGACACATACATAAATTTCGGGACAAGGGGACACAAATTATTTGACCTTCCAAGCACATCAGAATTAATAAAATAAGTTTGTGTATAAAATATTTTTAAAAACGATAACATAATTGATGACAAAAGACATTATTGTCGTTGACTTTGTACAGCAAAATGGACACACTAAAATAAATATTTGCTTTGGAACAGGAAATACCCAGTGAAATCTCGTCGCGTCAATTTGGCGCGAAATATTAATTTCAAGCAGTCTGCCTATATTATGTCAATAGAATACTCAAACAGTTTATGTTTGCTAGCAATAAGAATCAACAAACGACCTAGCCTTCATCGAGCAATCGCTCGCAAAAAGTACGTTGACATTTACAATAACGTATATGTGTTGCAATGAAATAGTTTAATGGTATCTTTTGCATGGATTGGACACATTCATTTGAAACAAAACAAAATAAAACTAAATATAAATCGGGCGAAAAGCAATTTTGTCCTCTTGTTTTACTGTGTTGTCTCAAATACTGTGTTGCCTCAAATACTTTGAGATCAACTGCAGTTATTCCAATCGAAATCTAGATAAATTGTTCTCTATAAAACATACCTTTAAAGGTTCGCTTCTATGTGTTTTTAACGAAAACGTCTGTTACAGAAATGTATGTATTAAGGGATTAGTGGTGCTTTTGTCCGCGACTACAGCGGACAGATTTTTCTATCTTGTACCTCGTCTTAGTTTTTTTGGATTTACCTAGTATTACAATTAAACCAATGAAAATAAGCTCCTAAAAAGAAACTTAAAGAAATATTTAGCCCTTTGAATACATTAACAGTATATCATTGATAGAGATCCATGCCCACCTTATTTGAAATAAAAACACTCTATGATGCAAAAATGCATTATTATATTCTTCATAATCCTGATTTTCTTATCGGTACGTTTAATGTTTGTCATATATTTTATAGAGGAAAGTAATTGAAAATGCTATGTTAAGAACAGTAGATGTACTTTAACCATCAAACAATCGAAACGATCGTGATTTGCATTATATAATACGCGTGCTAAAAAATAAAATCCCTAATGAAGCAATGTTCAACAGTCTATTAGAATGTACAATTGCTGTATAATAGCCATATAATAGCCCTAGATGTGTAGGATTCAATAATAACTCGGAATGCCAATTACAATTTTACTTCTATCGTAAAACGTAGACAAGGCATGTGTATTGTGTGAATAGAAACTATGTAAGAAGAAAGTCAACAACTTCAAACGGACGCGTTTGTCCATTTAAAGTTTGCTCTGAATATTGTGCAGTATGTTTATTTCAAAGAAAACTAGTTTTAAAGAATGCCTTTTAAATGTATGTCAGTGTGCCAATGTTCGAACAGAATATTTATTATCGACATGTGGTACACATTGAGTATACGTACTGTATAAATTTCGTTTTGCCGCTGATATGAGTATACACACTATATACATTTCGTTGTATCGCTGACATGGATATTCACACTATATACTTTTCGTTTGACCGCTTACATGAGTATATATTTCGTATTCCGCTGACATGAGTATACACACTATATACATGTCGTTTTACGGCTGACATTAGTATACACACTGTATACATTTCATTTTACGGCTGAGGCATCACCAGCTATCGCGTGTAAAAAAACTGTACAATGTAACTTTTAAACACGTTAACTTACTATTCAAAACGATAAAAACCAATTGACGAGCACGATTATAAACATTTTACAAAACAAAATTTAGTTTGTCAAACATAAGGACCGTTTGGTGAAAACTGTCAGTGGAACTGGAACAAACCAAGTTTACACTGGGTTACGCTTTTGATTATCTTAACCTCGTATTTAATTCAAAGTGCATATACACGTTTGATTCCATTAGATGGACGCTCTAAGTAATAGATATATACTCAAATGCTGTTTATAACATAGTATCGTCTTCAAATCTATATAATATAGCTGCTATATGTAAATATATACCATTTGAATACAACCTTTGACACGGGAAATATGTTTTATATTATTATTATATTCAAACTGTGTATATGTCGTTCAAATTTAACTTAAACAATATTGGACTGGATTTCAAAACTATTTTTCCCCCTAACTAAACCATAAACAATGGCGACGAAACCATATTTTGCGCCCAATTAGATTTTGCTGTTGGCACGACAATATTTGATAAACATCGATCCTTATGTTGAATTCAACCAAGCCCGGAACGAAAGAGTTTTTGCTAGGAAAACGTTAGGAGCCGAGACTTCCAGAACTTGCTGTGTATAAAGCATGTAAATGATGAAGGCTAAACAAAGCATCATTCTTTAACTGAATAAATATAAAATTCCGAGTATAATACATAAAAATCCATATGTGTATCTATATTAGTTACAGATGTAGTCGAATATATTCCTGTGTGTGTGAACAATCATCTAACTATGCTTTTTACCGCTTAAAGTATTTGAAAATACTTTAACATTAATATGATACAAAGTTGTGCTCCAGAAAAATGAAGCAGGGGTTACTTGCAATAATTTTATGTACACTAACAATGGCATTCACGTGTTAAAGTAACATAACTACTCAAATTAACGAATATTTCGTACAATATTTCGCAAAATAAACTTAACCAATTAAAAATCAGTGTTCCTTATGGCAATTTCCGAAATTTCAACGGCAGATGTGGCCTGGTAAAATAGATGTTTATAGATACAAAATGCTAGTTGTTTTTCCATTTTTATTTCCCGCAACGATATATTCATAATACACATGAACACTTACATGGTATTCGTGTGTCGTATGAAAAGATATAGTAAAATGGGATTAATTGTGGTCACAAATAAATAAAAACGAGCATTTTGTATCTACAAAAATCTATGTAATCATACCACATCCAGCGTTGAAAGTGTGGCTATTGCTATAAGGAACACTGATTGTTTAGGTGTTAACTTTATTTTACGAAAAACTTTACGAAATTTTCGTTGATTTTGAGCGTTATAGAGACTTTAAGTAGAATAAATCTTCAAATTAGTGTAACTTTTGAGTTAATTCAGACAATTAGCCGATATATTTAAATGACAGGCAATTAGCCGCAAGTTTTCAGAGTGACAATAAAGTTTTACCAGAAGACAGTTAAAGACTTCGAGCACACTTATATAAACGATTTGAAGCAGACAATTCACCGAACGATTTACAATTAACAGAAATATTTACAGCAGACAATGCACCGAACGACTAAATCCACAAAATAAACCATTCCATTTTAAGCAGAATACAAACCGAAATATATAACATAAAATTAACTCCGATGAAATGATTGTTTCGTACTTTTCGTATATTGCAATAATAAAAATGTATTAACATCTATCCATTCACTTATGTTAATGACAGCAAAACAATGTCTCGACCATGACAACCAACACTAAAAACATGCGGAAGCTAAGGCTATATGACAGCAATAATTTATATATTATTTAACTACTAATATATATTAGTAGTATATAGGTATAATATATAGGCCCCAGTGCCTATACAATGCATGCAAGCGACATGTCCGTGTTAAGTAGAATTTAGTTTCAAATTAAACGTTTAGCTTAACCCTGCACGATAGCTTAGATTCAGACAATAAGATAAAATATTGCAAGGAGACAACCAAGCAATTTCTTGGAAGACAAATACCGATTTAAAGACTACTTTACCACAAAATATAGAAACAGACAAGTCGCAGAACAATTGGAATCAAAAATAATAACTTTTGATTTTAAACAGACAATGAAGAGAAACATATTGAACAACATACTACAAACCACGATTAATTTATTGTATTCTTACGTTTCGCATATCCATAAAACAAACATGTATCAATTTCTTTTTATTTACTTTCATTCACGATAGCTATGCGAACGTGGGTAAATGATGTAAAGAGACATGTGCTTAACCAAAAGAGAGATACATTTAAATATGTTCTACGAAGTATTCTTCAGCTTTGATTGACCGATGCATGTCAGCAAACACTCTGTGTAGCTCATTCCAATATAAAACGTGTTGTAGTGTGCGTGCCAATGTAAATGTCTTCACCCTTACTGACGCGACATGATTTACTTTCTTTACAAAATAAAAATGCATACACACATAATGCTCACGCCCTTTATTCTTTAAATGATGGTAGGCTGTGTCGTTACATTTAAACCGTGAGTCCTTGTTTGTCACCAACGAACCTAGTCAATTTATATTAGGTTTATGGCCTCAACAAACACTCCAAATCAATCTCAATGATTTGAAAATTTGCTTCTCATTTGAGTGTTTTTGTTAAACAGATTGAAAAAAACGACATGGTCTATGTGTACCCCGTGTAATGTAAAGAATACTATCTGATATTAAAATCGTAATTGAATTTTAGAAATTATCAGTACATTTATTGGCCATGTTTGTAAGTTCTGAATATTAACGTCAGTAGGGAAGTCGGTCACGTTAGAAAACGGACCAGGTAGGTCACACTTACTCTTTGTTGTGTGCAAGGCCGTCAGGCCTTGTTCTTATCTTGTACATTACGAACATTAAAAAAAAACGTTTGTATTAAAGGGACCTTTTCGCGTTTTGGTTAATTGACAAAATAAACAAAAGTTTCAGATTCACAAATTTCCGTTGTAGTTATGATATTTGTGAGAAAACAGTAATACTGAACATTTACCATGCTCTAAAATATCCATTATATGCTTCTTTTGGCGATTTAAAAACCTAGAGTATATTGGTGTAATGTGGTATGAATGTTTGTGTTCAATTTCTAATATTACTTATGAGTTTTTTAAAGCTATAGTATTTATAAAATAATAACCGAATTATTGTTATTAAATTCAAAGTGGGTAAATTAGCACACGACAATTTAAAGCGTTACATTTTAATTACCTAATGTGTAATAAACATTATATCGTGATAATTGAATGCTTTGAGCGTGTAGGGATACATGCATAGAGCTAAAAGTTGTTCTTGGTTAAGGCTAAAACCGTGTGAAAAACCCTGCGTTAAACTAAATTTATACGTTTCATTCATTAAACAAACCATTAAAAGTTTAATACTACATATTTTTTATTTATAAATTTATATTTATGATGGCGAAGTAATGTGCACTTCTGCAAAGAAAAGCCCCAACAACTTTTTCAGAAAAATCACATCGTATGCTTTGAAGCTTGGTTACTAAACAAAGTTAAACAATTACACACTACACTAAATGTGTACATGTTATAGTTTCACTAATTGAAATATAAAAAAACATATTTATATTAATAACACCAATTAAGTAAGACACATACAACATTTACATTCAAAACAATATTTGTGGAGGTTTAACTTGCCTCCTTGACACGTTTGAACGAATTAAAATGTTCTGTTCTTCAATGCTATAACCATTGTAACGATATTTATGAAGAACGCACGACTCTGTAACGTACTTGATCCACCATGTTGCCTTTGCTGTTTTTACTTCAGGAAACTCTTTGGAAATGTACTGTTGTGGAACACGTAATAACTGAAATGAGCCGGCAAGTGTGATAAATTGTGTATGGTTCAGAGGCGACGGAAATAATACAGGACTCATGAAACTGTCTTGGGATTTACAGCCGGGCAGAAATACAGCGAAATATCAAGCCTCTAGAAAAATGATGTGTTATCAGTCATGACTTATAGCGATTGATTTGTAGATCCGTGTTTGTTCTGGCTTTGGTTATGTTAATGATCATACAAAGGCAAATATACGTCGCATATAGAATGACTGCTTCATCTGAGATTCAAAGAACGCACATTTAAAAATAGGAAATACTATGTATACAAACGTCAAGAGCAAAAAAAGACTATAATTTAACAATTATTACAGGAAAACAAAACAAGTGAGCTTCGTTCTGAGAAAACGGGTCTTAATGCATGTGCGGACTGCATAGACTAATCTGGGACGAAACCTTAGACACATTTTCTCAGAACGAGGCTCAAAGAGTAAACGAAGGCTGAGCTCGTCGAACATACTGCCTGTCTGATCCTGTACTGTCAGAACGTTCAAGGTGTACTGGAATACATTTCCGAAAAATGCAGTTAATCAGATAATCTTTAAATTAATTGATCATCTAAGACTGACAGTATGTAAAAACTTTTCACGAATTTAACTCATCATATATCGATTCCGAAATGGTGCGACATTTTATTGTTTTCCAAAATGGCATTATGCTTTGAGTAAATTACCGCAAGGAAGCGCAGAAATGGTGAAATCGGTTGCCATCACAAATCCCTTAAAGTCCACAGTTGTTATGAAATTCCGAATCATGTCGAATGTTCCGTCCTTTGTCGCGAGTTTGGTTAACGACAGTTGATACAAATACTTGTATAGTTTCCCATTAAAGTTCCGAGCGGTCGAATCATCACAAATGTAACCATACGGGGGTCACATGGCGGGGATATCATTGCGCTCTAAAGCAATGCCTCGATTACTTGGTGTCAACTACAGACATGTACATGCCAATATTGTCCCTAAAGCCCTGAAATAATGGTCCTTACAGCGCTGGTGTCAATGCGCGCTTTAAGATCACTTGCTGTCAACTGATAACTTATTATCTCGTGTGACCCCAATTATCCACTGTCTAGTGCCCTGCGTGCCCCGCCTTGAAGATGTACTATTTGAAATAATGATCAGATACGGAGCACCAATCTTATCCGTATTATGCTTTGAGATAAGCTTAAAATTTAAGCACATGTGCACACACCCTGCAAAAATCCGTCATCAAGCCCTTCTTAACCATTTACAACTTAGATACGCATGTTCACGCATTTGTAGTCCCTTAGAAAGTTTAATTAAACTAAAGACCTTTTTTGTTAAATTCAAGTTTAAAAGCCTTTTTCTGGTGAGCAGAAAACAGCATGAACATGAACAAACTGCGAGTTACTCGCAGGCTGTTCTGCCTTTTTCCTGTTTGCACATAGCCATTTTCACTTTGATTCCGAGTGGGAAAGGAATAAGAATATTATTTTCCTTTGCGAAATAGACGTGTCTTTTGTTTAAGTGTGAACAATGCCTTTACAGCTTTGTGCTTAGAAGATTGCTGTGGTGTGGTGGGTATAGTGTCCTAGCGATTAGGAAGTCATGAGTTCGAATCCCACTCTCGGAGCATTCTCCTTCAGAAGCAACTATTGTATTGTCCCAGAAACAAACCCGATAGCGGATAAAGAAGCCTTAAGATTGTAATGTAAAAGTGCAAAAACAAATTGGTTCCAAAGAAAGCGCTAATTCTGTATGCGTTTATCGCAATATTTTGTATTTGCCTTAAGTATTAAGCAGCGACTGTTTTCATCCTTTATAAAGTACCGGTAAAAGGTAATTCCCCAACAGAGGGAAAACTTGCATAATTCTCAATTGACATCTGAAAAAATAAAAAAAAAAAAAAGAAACGTTGCGACAATGTCTTTCCAAAAAGCATATAACCTGCAATTGACCAATCAAAAGTATGGCCGAAACTGAACATTTCAAGCAAAGACGCATGTAAAGGAAATTTGTAATGGGTTTGTGCAACAAGATACCAAGCTATTAAAAATTATTCCCAATCTGGAGATTTTACAACGCACGCTAATTTTCACCTTGTCGTAGTTTTTCATACCATTTTTTCCAAATTTTCGCGGTACCGGTACTTTTCTGATTGGGAAGTCGATGTTAAGGCATAACTGAAGTCGTCGTAAGATCTCTGATAAGACAGAATACAATATATAGCACGTTGTTATTGTTGTTTCAATTCTAACATCATTTGAAATATAATGTTGTTATTGCAACGCGTCATACAATACAATAGTGTGTCATTTAAATTGTATTTTCTGCTTTCAGAAGAAAATGGTTTTTATTGATTTGCCGTTATTATTCTGTTTGATAAATGAGAAGATTGTTATCGGATTCGTTCTACAAAGCATTTAAAGACAAACCATTTAAAGATAGTGATATGTATTTGCTAGAAAGGATTACAAGGTTGTAGTAACTCTTCTCTTGTCCCTCACCAAAAAAACAATTATGAAGATGACATTTTAATATTTAAAAAAACATCGATATAAAAAAAATCAACAACCCTTAGGTTGAAAAAAATGTTCCTATTTAAAAAAAACTTAAAGCATCATGAAAAGTGCGCAGCAACAAGAAAATTTGGAAGTCAAAGAGGAAGTCTATAAATAGATATAAATCGTCAATGAAAAGAAATAATTCAAATAATCTCATTTCGGGGAAAAACTGTAGATTGTCTCCATTTGCAAATGTTAAGCGTGTTCACATTGAAATCAAACTTTCTTTTATTCAACGATAATCAAGTGGGATTTATTCTTTTGTTAAAGTTATTCCCACATAAATAACGTTTTGTCCGTATTTATCTCGCACATCACGTTGATCTGGGAGCAGGATCACGAGTCAATGTGGGGTTCACGATTAAACGTTAATGGATGTAAACACACCGGTAAGTGGTACTTTTTCAAATCTTTTTTTTTTTTGTAAACAATTCTTCAACTTGTGCATATAAGACGATTTTAATGCTGCTTATACCAATGTAAAATACGTCGTAATTACCGTACGGTGATGTTGACCGGTACATCGTCAACAGTTGTGCACCAATTTTAGACGTATACGTTGATTTATTCGTACATCTAACGATATCGGTACATACTGCATGCAAAACGTTCTTTTAAGCACTAAAGATGATGGCAAATGAATTCGAATATATTGAGATATTTGCAGAAATAAAGTTCTTACCGGTGTGATTACAGTTTATCCAGCCCGTGTGTTAACGCAAGTTAACGCATACCCGTTTATTCTGCACCATGTTGATATTGAAATGATTTTTGAACATTGTATATTCATAACAAACTTATATCAAACAAAGATATATGCGCTTTCCCCATCAGATTGTTGCTGTTTAAATTTCAGAACTAATATAGGTCGCGGCGGGCGCCTGATATCATATTTTGGTTTATTCTGTTTTATGTTGTTTCCTTTAACCCATTTATGCATAGTGGGCCCTCGCATCCTTCTAAATTGGATCAATTTACTTCCAAAATTAGGAATGTCTAGTATATTCATTTCTATATTTAGAAAATTTCTTACAGAAATTTCTTTAAGCAATTAGCGCAGACCCTGATGTCTACGTTGTTTACCAATGCCTTTTACTAGACGCTATGCATAAATGGATTAACCTTTCCCCTCAAAATAAATGCTGTTTTCCTTAAATGCATGAATGTTCGTTTAATGCTTCCTTAATCGGTTTAACCAGCGTGGAATCATCATGAATAACCGCTGATTTTTACCGCTCTAAGCTTAAGTCAATGTGGCGCTGGTGTTGAGCACATTATAAACAACCTATATTTATACCTATACAATAAACGTTGTCACAAAGATAGTAAATGTAGAAAAATTAAATGCGTTTGAAAATGTTTATCAAAAGGTTGTGATTAAGTGCCTTAAAAATAAGCATGCGTTTACTCATTATGCATTTTCTTTTCTTTATTTAAGCTCGATTTCATTAAAAGCCTATGCATATATTTTTCGCTTTAGAGTTCGTTTGCTGGGTAGAAATATTACTAAAAGTCTTTAAAGAATATCTTAAAAACGATCTCACGATGATATCCCGGTCGCTAGTGCACACCATATCCACTCAGCTAAGGCGACTTTTATTTGATTATTAAAATCTATTGGTTGAAACAGTGAATTACCAACGCGAACAGCTTAAAGCGAGATTATGCGATTTCTTCAAATATTTATGAATTAATATAAAATGTGTGAAAAAAAACTTATTATTATTATTATATATATATATATAATATATATAATATATATATATATATATATATATATATATATATATATATATATATATATATATATATATATATATCTATATATATATATATATATATATATATATATATATCAATATTAATTAAAATAAAAGTTAAGAAGAACATGTGTCAAAAAAATGCGAAATAAGCCAGATATTTAATTCTGAAATCGAAAATGTCTGTACAGCCCAATTCGCCAGCATGTATATCATGCATGTATGATGTGAATCTAAATTTAGTTTTACGGATCATTTTAATTTCCTGCAACGATATTTATTCATACGACAAACGAACACTAACTCCGATCCTAATAAAAAAGACCAATGCTTCGGTTTTCGTAGAAAAATATGTACGAAAAATCTTCGTAATAATCGGCTCGGGACGCTTATTTGTCTGTTCTGCATTTTATGAAATTCCTCTTCAATGTATAATTTTTCTTGCCTATTTTGTGTTATTGTTACATATTTTTATCAATATATTACAATTGAACACATATGCATATTGTAAAATCTCGCTTTAAAATGAAAAACAAATAAAGCAATCTGTTTTATTTAATCAAATGAGACATTTCTTTGGATGGATATAAGAAAAACATCACAAACATTTTAAAGAGAGATGAAGGGTAGATCAAAGTAAAATTCATGTGATTTATTATGTATTCTTACTTCAGAGGATACGAAAACGCAAGCTCCGCGCAGATATTTGACTGGAACCAGTATAGCTGAATGTATGTGAGAGCATGGAACGACAACTCTGTGCGGAGATTGACGAAACCGTTGGACGAGCTGCTGGTCTTTCTTACAGCGGCCTGTTTTACACACTTCATCTACAAGGCACAAACGGTTAAGTTTAAAAGGTCATCTGTCGACCAGCCGCTATCTGCCATTCACATAAACACCGCTTGTGTATAAAAATGTCAGCTGTTAAGTTTATCAAATTTAAAGTTATGTTAGATACTTTGTTCAATGGCATATAACGGAATAAAAACTTGGTATGTACATATTTGTGTTATCAATCTATAAAATTTACTCTTAGTTTTCTGATATATACTAGCCAATATTTGTGTGTTCGTACTTAAACATTTGTGTTTATGATGTTCTATGATATGCTTTATTAGTTACGCTTCAGTAGTTATTGGGTAGTTGTGCTCATTGTTGTTTCTTCAGTTAGGCAGACAGTGTCTTCCCGAGTACTCGATGTTTACTTTCCGAAGCAGAGGTGAAGGTCTGGCGGCAACTAATGATCCTACAATAACACCGGTTTAACACGGTATGGCTACATTATGCTATGGTATGTTATGTACATAGGGATAATTGAAAAGATTTAGCAAATACGTTTCCATCTGTGCAGGGCAGTAGTATGGCTTCGTGTATATGGATAAACCTTAGCTTCCTGTGTTAATTGTGCTCCTCGTAATTCTATATTGTATAGTTGTGTTTAATACGCAACAAACGAATATGTATGGTGGCATAGAACTGCCATAAAGTATTTTTTTACAGTTTGGCAGCATGGTAATTTTGAGAAACAAAATTCGCCAATGTGTTATATTCCAAAAAAGAGAAATAAAACTAATGGTTTAAAGCGAAAAACATTTTCGTTGATATATTTTCGTCAATCAAAATCAGAAAAGAATGAAATAGCGGGATAGCCTTCCAACTGTCTTAAATGCCCGAGCTGGAAAGTGTTAGCGCCCTACTAGCAGTGGTTTATTGCGGAATGGCGACTCAAGCTTTTTCATCCAGTTTCAAAAATATTTAAGCACATATTGATCAGCTTTCATCCGTAGCTAGTGTTAACCTACTCACACTTTTCTTAAATCAGCAGGTTTACCAGTAATATAAATGATCATACTTGCGCTATTTTAGGTCACAATATAATAAATATTTACCCGATGGAATTCAATGTAAAAGCGACAACTTTAAGCGAAAATAAATGCAACATTTTGTTCATAAAGACCCCCATAACCATACTTTTTTTTAAAGTCCATTCTAAGCGGAATCGATTTATGCAATAAAAAAAGATATTGCATGAACAAATCAAGAACAAAACTTGACACAAATCAAAATCGACTGTTTTTGCACTTTCTTTTTCCGGCCTTTTACTCGTGGAATGTTACCATTTTCAGTACAATTTTTAACTTTAGTTTCTAACTTAATAATATTTTTGGGATTTAGTAGTGAACACCTATCCATAGCCTATCAATATCATCAAAAGATAAAACTAGAATAATAGTTTAAAAGTGTAAAACATGCCTTTGAGTAAACTTTGTTTTTTTAGTATTATGTAAGCTACTAATTCAAACATATCCTTTTTGAATCAAACGTTCAAGGCTTTATTGCATTAAGAATTATTTTAAGACAAATTTTGAACAGTTATGGTAACGTTTTAGGAATAATATCATACGACACTATGATCCTTCAAACGTGCGAGACAATCCAAATCTTGATAGCACTAGCGTTGTTTTTTGATGCAACGTATATCCGCTCTATAAAATACTGAAAAGGCTCGGGGTTATGATGAAAATCTTGTTTGAACTTCTCAGTATTTGGTTAATTTTAGGCATACATGTATCTATGTCACAATACACTTGAAATGTATTTTCAAGAATAATAACATGTAAAGAGTTTGGATATTTAAAACAATGTATCAAAATGCCATTCTCTAAGTATCTCATATGAATTATAAAATATAAATGTATTTTAATTTGTAATAAACCATGATGTATACTGTCCATATGCATTCAATAATGTCAGAAAAGGCAGAGGCTTTTGAGGTTCATTTTTGCAAACAATAACACATGGTTCTGCATTTTTGTCGGATCTGTTTTGAGGTGTTTAATTCAATTGTGAGGCAAGCATTCGTCTATAGATGCCAAATCGCAGGCAGCAGTATCATAAATTTGCCCCCCCCCCCCCCCGGAACCCTACCCCCCCCCCCCCCCCCCCGAGCTTACCCCAGGGGTTCCAGATTGTCAAATGTACACCTATTTCGTATGGTGTGACTTTTCAACAACGAATATTGACAAAAATTCATAGTTTGAAAAAATAACCCTCGTATAGGTATTATATATACACAAGGTATGAAACGCACTTTATGCCTACTGCTGAAAGATTGTGGAACACTGGACGTGACCTTTTTCATCGAAAACGCACATGTTCCCATGCAGTTGCCGACAAAATGCAACTGGATTCGTTAAAAGACATTTAAAGCAACGTGATTACACAACTAACCGATCTCCTGCTCGGCTAATAACTTTAATATTCAATTAAATTTGACTTTCTCGCTATATGTCACTCAGTGTTTCATCTACACATGTACACCATTTTAATTGTATAACCCGTCATCTGGTTGGTTGTTCTCATTGTGTTGGCCAATGGTATGGCGTTTTAGAACCGAGCATTCGATCGACAAAATATGACAGCAAAACACAGACATAAAGCGAGAAAGTCGAATTTAATTGAATATTAAAGTTATTAACCGAGCAGGAGATCGGTTAGTAGTATAATCTCGTTGCATTTACTGTCTTTTAACGAATCCAGTTGCATTTTGTCATTCTGTTCACAAGCTTTTTTTTTTTGCTATATAAATATATAAAACTACCCCCCCCCCCCCCCGACAGTCATGTTATTCAACTGACCGGAACCATTTTCGAACTCAACTCTCATATCAAGGAAACAAATGTTCTGACCAAATTTCATGAAAATTGGGCCAAAAATATGACTTCTAGAGTGTTCAAATGTTTTCATTATATACATATAGAGAAAAATGCACCGCCCACTGGCGGCCATGTTTTTCACCGATCTGGACCATTTTCGAACTCGTCCGAGATATCAATAAAAGCAATATTTTAACAAACTTATGAACATTGGGCCAAAAATATTACTTCTAGAGTGTTCACATGTTTTCATTATATACATATAGAGAAAAATGCCCCGCCCACTGGCGGCCATGTTTTTCACCGATCTGGACCATTTTCGAACTCGTCCGAGATATCAATAAAGCCGATGTTTTTACCATTTTTCATGATGATTTGGCAAACATTGTGACTTCTAGAGTGTTTACGTGGTTTCTCTATAGCCAAATACGGAAAACTGCCCCGCCCACTGGCGGCCATGTTTTTCAACGGACCGGAACCACTTTTGAACTCAACCAACATATCATTAAGACATGAAGATTGGGCATAACATGTGACTTCTACAGTGTTTACAAGTTTTTTCTTTTTTTTATTTTGACCTAGTGACCTCGTTTTTGACCCGGCACGACCCAGTTTCGAACTCGACCGAGATTTTATTAAGACAAAACTTCTGACCAAGTTTCATGAAGATCGGACAATAAATGTGGCCTCTAGAGTGTTTACAAACCAAATGTGGACGACGGACGGACAAAGACCGGTCACAAACGCTCACCTGAGCAATCAGGTAAGCTAAAAAAACATCGAACCTCGAATAACAAATAACACACTGTATCATTATGAAAAAATTAAAAGTCAAAGGGGAGTAACTACTGTTAAACTTATATGCAATATTTAGAAGAGTTGTCTCGCATGTTACATGACCTTAATCCATGATTGTTTACAAGCCTTTTTTTTACTATATAAATATAAGGAAAACTGCCCCGTCCCCCTGGCAACCATGTTTTTCAAAGGACCGAAACCATTTTCAAACTTAACTCATGTATCTAGGAAACAAAAGTTCTGACAAAATTTCATAAAGATTGGACCAAAAATGTGACTTCTAGAGTGTTCACATGTTTTCACTATATACGTATACAGACAAATGCCCCGCCCACTGGCGGTCATGTTTTTCACCGATCTAGACCACTTTTGAACTCAACCAACATATCACAAAGACAAACATTTTAACAAAGTTACGTGTAGATTGGGCATGAAATGTGACTTCTGCAGTGTTTACAAGTTTTTTCTTTTTTTTTACCTAGTGACCTAGATTTACCCGGCACGACCCAGTTTCGAACTCGACCTAGATTTCATTGGGACAAAGCTTCTGACCAAGTTTCATGAAGATCGGACAATAAATGTGGCCTCTAGAGTGTATACGAATAAATGTGTACGGACGGACAGACGACGGACAACGACCGGTCTCAAAAGCTCACCTGAGCAATCAGGTGAGCTAATGAAAATAGCCGGTCTTTTTCCGTTAACGTTTTGTATAATGCATAAAAAAATGTTGTTACCTAACAAAGACGAACGTTTTAATCCATCAAGACATTATTAGAAAACTACCTTTTCTAACAAAAGACGCACGCGACTCAAATGTGCTGAAGTAGTCAACATACAAAAAACAATGTAAGTCCTGTACAAATAATATAAACCATAACATAAAATATTTCACTTTAAAATAGCTATAAATATGCAATGGCGCCACCTCCTTATCTGAGCGACACTTCATTGGCATTGGCTTCATCTCTTTTTGAAAAATGCAAATTTATCTATTAGATCGGATAGAATCCGATGTTTTTGTGCACGCATTAACTTGTATAGGTTCAAAGCAATCGTTTTATAAAATGAGCGATTTAATTGGCTTGGAATTTGTTCGTCACACAGACAAAAGACATCGATTTGCTTTTACGAATTAATCCATGCCACAACTTATAAAGGTCCCCATGTTTCCAAATGGGTTGTGCTTGTTTGTTTCTGTACATCTTTGGATGAATTTATAATCGCTGAATTGCACTGCATTGGCCGATTTTTTAAATAATGCGAAATATGTTGTGTTTTTTTTTAACATTAATCCTAATTACTCTTTAAATTCATCCGTTAAATTTCAAAACTTCCGGGCTTGAGAGCCACCTCGAAAGTAGCATTAGTTCATTCATAAATGCATCTCAAAAAAGAGGTGGCGCGCGTGATTAACGGCCGTACACATGTTAGTGTAATTATCTATGGACATTATGCATCTGGGTTAGTGCTTGAATATTGGAGTGAATAATGAGATACGATATGTTGTACATTCATAAATGGATGTGATGCATAAGAACACCCATAGGGTCGTCGTTGAAATTTTGACGTGATTTATTAAATGCAAGTTTGTGTCGAGAGATCAGATTTGTGCGAAGCTATGCATGGATAAACCTGTATGGATAAACCTGTACTGTTTTGCAGCTGGTGCTTACAAAGTCTTGTGTTGAATATGAGGTACATTATATCAAACACTAAACGCGGCATTTTGTGCTTTACATATGAATGTTTTGAATGAAATGTTGTGAATTATGAGTAACTCGTTTTTCTTTCGATGTGAGATTTTTGTTTATCAATATTTTGATGCGATGTTTAACAAGACCTTAGTGGTAAGTGAGGTGTTGATGTGCTGCGTTGGAAACAACATCATTGACATTTCGTAGAAGTTACCGGGATTGCCAATACAGCAACAGCTGTGCACGTGCATACTGCAGTACATTTGAAAATAAATGAGTAGCGCTCCGTGAAAAGTGGGTTTAATGCATGTTCGTAAAGTGTCGTCCTAGATTTGCCTGTTCAGTCCGAACGCAGTGACGGTGAGAATAATTCTATTCGTCGCGTACCTGTAAGTTAGTTGGTAGTTTCGTATGTGGAATTTTATAAGATAAGTGGATAAGTAAGTCGTGCGCATCTTACACAGTCGTAAATAGGTGATTAAAAATGTATAAATTTTATTTTTATTTCTATTATAGCTAGCATTACTACCTATTAAGTTAAAGGGGTGTACTCATATTGTTTTAGTACAAATATTCTTCAAGCCCGATGGTCGGTGCAACTGTTGTGTATGTTGTTGATATTGTTATTCAGAAATGCAAAGATAAGTATTCACTTTAAAATAGGGAATGTACATAGCTTTTATGCGTATTGGGACAAGACTGTAGATTTACCCCTTGAAATTTACTACATTTCCACATAAGTCAAGTTCCTTAAATTTCTTATGCGTAGTTGTGTTTTTAAAGACAGTGTGTGTATATTTTGACGAATGAAGGTGCACTTTTCTATTAAATACGCGTACAAATGATATACGCTCTAATAATAAGACACTTGAATTAAGCTTAAACCTAATATGTAATCAAACCAATATGAAGATGCATTTCATCAAGCAATACGGCAATGTAGCAATTTAAATATTATCTACTATGGAAAAAAATCAATGCGAATATAATAGACTCTTTGAAACTGTATATAATACGAATAATTTCACATCACTTTTGCAAAACGATATTGCAACATCCGCCAGTTGCTTGAACCATTACAAAAGGTCCCATAATCTCTCAAACGGCAACATCGATTTCGCCGAAGTTTGTTTGTTTTCTGAAACGTTTCAACTTTTGCAGGTTTCTTTGTGAGGGTCCAGGACGTCGGACAATTATGGCGAATTCTTCTTGTTCCAACGCATATCCGAGCACAGATGTTCTTTATATAGGTATGCGATTAAATCTGTAAGTTTCTTTATTAGTGTCCAATATTTGCTAATCGATCTGCTACAATAATTTGATCAATCCATTCAATCGCCGTCATTTCCAGAGGTTCAAGATGATTTGGCCAGTATCGTTTTGTTTGTCATCGTCTGCTTCATGGTTGTCGTCTGCCTCGGTGTATACGCGGAAGAGCTGATATTCCTGCGGCGGGTGAACGGCTGGGGTACAAAGTCCAGGCGCGTGGCGACAATACTTGGTCTACATCCGGTAGGTGGCGTACGAAGACAAATGTATTTAATAGAGATGTCACTCACTGCCTTAGTTTGATTTGTATGTCAGCATCTAATAACTACACGTCAATTTCGGATGAATGTGTATGCACTAAAACTAGTCCGCGGTAGAATGAAATTATTTCAAAATTGTCAATATTTTCGAATCCTATTACTAATTAATAAAATGGGTTTTCTTAATCTAATTCATAAGTAAAAATATGAATTATTGAATTGTTTGATTGCCTAGAACATCAATTGTTCCTATCTTTAGTAAAATACAACGGCACAGTGCAAAATCACACAAGTTAGTTGAGACACGACACATGTTGACACAATGTACACACATTGTTATTTGTATTTTAAATAGAGACATATTGGGGACAGTACTGGATATGTCAGTGTGCATGTGGTTTGCATGAAGTGCTGTTCGCCTGTACAAACGAACAATAATTACATGTGTTTCGTTGATAACCTTTGCGTCTAATTCTGAACTGTTATGGTGGATTGTTCAGCATGAATGTAGGCTGGAATAAAGTTTATTTAAAGTGATATTATGGGCATTTTTCACTGTTGAATTGAGCTGAAAAGAATTAACAGGTCAAAAGAGTAAGTTAAAATGTGGTTACTGACCAATTATCTGCAACTCATCTTGCTACCAGTTGTTTATAAAAATATATTTTATAATATCTTTGTTACGTGATCCACCCAGTCCTGTAAGCCGAAATGATCGTAAAACAAAATGGTGTCTTTGTGTCGTGTAAACGAATCTGCACTAAACTAAATTTAGGTTCACATCGTACATGCATGATCAGTTGTCAAACGAAAGTACGGTTGATATTCAAATGCATTATTTTTCTCTTTCCGGGATATTGTTGTAGTATGTTGATGCTGCATTAACAAATATAAGTGTATATGAAGTGAAAACACCAAAAATTAACAACGGTTGCGATAGACACCTATAAACTGTTAGATGCCCATAAAATCACTTTAAAGGTCTGTATTACGTACGCATGTTATAGTTATGAGACGCGATAACTTCTAAAGCCATATTTCTTGTGTGATTATTGGCATACACTACAATGTGAAAGATTTAAAAACGTATTCCTTTTTTAATGTGTCCGATGAGTTGTAATTTGACTCGTATAACAAACATTACTGCTTAAAATGTAATTCTTAGCCATGCCAAGCTGTTACTTAATGCGATGTTCCAACATATGATAATGCGTGATACTGTTTCAGGTAACAATTATCTCTGCATTTCTGGCTGTGATGGTGCCCAAGAGTACTTTATTTGTGGATTTCGTCGCATCTTGGTAAGCGATAATTTAATATTATTCTAACATTACAAAGAGCACTAGGATCGTTTAAAAGTTCAGAAATTCACCACATACACAATGACTGCAAAGTAATATTATATTTCCAAAACCTCGTCAGTTCTTATTCGAGTCAAAGTACCTAGACCGAACTCCAAATCAAATAGTTGCCTTGGCCTACCACAGTTAGATAGATAGAAAACTTCTTAATAGAAGTCTGAAATCATAACTGTATAGAATATGTATAATATGGATCAGGAGATTGTCGTATTGTCATTCTGACTCGTCAAATGAAAGAAACTGAATCGTCTATTTAAGGGGATTTAATTATTTTCATATTTATAGAGATGTGTAACCGGGTCGAATAACGCTGGCGCGAAATGAAAAATATCATGTAACATCATCAGTTATCAGTCGGTATGTAACACAATGCCTGTACACCCTGTGGATTACTTGCATTTTTAATTTGAAACCTGAGAGTCGCCTGTACATTTTTGTAAAATAGTAAACAAGTACACGCTTTGTTAGGCGGTACGGGTCTCATGTTTACATCGTTTGTGAACGTTAACTAAACTTTAAACCATATCCTTGTAAAAGCGTCGCTTGTGATACTGAAAGTACAAATTATTTCCATGCAATGAGCTAATTATAAATCTGCTATTTGTCTCATTATCTTATTTTGTGTTACACTGTACATAATTACTTTGTCCTTATTTTATGCTTAACAAATGTTTATTGCCGTGGCAACACGTTTTTCAAATGGCGGCCAATGGTTCAACGTTTCCATTTTTATCCGTGTGGAACTGAACAGATACATGTAAATAATAGGTCGTTGTACGTTACATTTCAACTTATTATAGTCATGATGTTGCTGTATTTTGTCAATGGCAAGAAACATATGAAATTTTTCATCGCTACAAGATACATATTTTTTAACAATTGTTTTAAGGTTTAATCACAAAAAGTCGTAAAGAGTAAGGTTTCAGAAATGTAGCAAAAGCAATTGTTGAGCCAACTTACAACAAACCACGGACTAAAGCGTCTTTCAAGCTCCTCTTGAAGAATGGTATGTTATGAAAATCTATACCACGGATAGAGAACACACATATCGTCAAAACGTTTCGGATTTTCCGCTTAACGCTTAAATTTCCGTTTAAACGTTGAGATGCGATATCCTTGTTTTTGGATCATCTATAATATAAGTAACAATCTTCAGCTTTTTTGGACATATGTAACAAAAGAAACCCTAGTTTAGCTGCATTTTACCTAATCTGCTAACATTTTCAAAACGTACAGCATATAACAATTCCAGATATCACATAACTTCTGTATTTCTATGTTGTACACGTGCGTCAACTCATCATCGGTCATTTTACCAAAAAAATCACGCTTATTTCTTTAGTTATCTGACGGTCTGTTACTACACGTTCTTCAACATCGTCATCGGTTACTTCGGCGACGAAAACAAGATGGTGGAGTATTTCCAGGGCGACAAGATCCAGACCTCCGTGCCACCGTGCTGTTGCTGCTGCTGTTGCGTACTCAAACCCAGGATATTGACGCTGTAAGTTGTACGTCGGGGATTAGACGATGAACGTGTGGGCCTTTACGCTGTAATGACGTAGTAAGTTGGAGATTTTACGCTGTAATGACGCTGTAAGTTGGAGCCTTGACGATGTAATGACGCTGTAAGTTGGAGCCTTGACGCTGTAATGACGCTGTAAGTTGGAGCCTTTTTAACGCTGTAATGACGCTGTAAGTTGGAGCCTTGACGCTGTAATGACGCTGTAAGTGGGAGCCTTGACGCTGTAATGACGCTGTAAGTTGGAGCTTTTACGCTGCTATGACGCTGTAAGCTGAAGATTTGACGCTGTAAGTTTTACGTTGGGGATTTGACAATGAAAGTGTGGGCCTTGAACCTGTAATAACGCTGTAAGATTGAGCCTTGACGCTGTAATGACGCTGTAAGTTGGAGCCTTGACATTGTAAGTTGGAGATCTGACGCTGTAATGACCCTGTATGTTGAGGCCTCGACAATGTAAGTTGAGGCTTCGACGCTGTAACTTCGGCATTGACGCTGTATGTTAGGGCCTCGACGTAATAATGACACTGCAAGTTGGGGCTTCGACGCTGTAAGTTGAGACTTCGATGTTGTAAGTTGAAGTCTTGATGCTGATATGACCCTGTACGTTGGGGACTTGACTTTGTAAGGACCCTGTAAGTTGGGGCCTCGACGCTGTAAGTTGAGGCTTTGACTCTGTAAGTTGTGGATTTGACGTTGAAAGCTCTGCATTGACGCTGTAAGTTCGGGCCTCCACACTGTAAGTTGAGGCTTTGACGCTGTTAGTTCGGCATTGACGTTGTAAGATGGTACCTTGACGCTTTTAATCGGGTCCTTTACGCTGTAGGTTGGGGCATTGTCGCTGTAAGTTTTGGCCTTGACGCTGTAAGATGGTACCTTGATGCTTTAAGTCGGGTCCTTTACGCTGTAGGTTGGGGCATTGTCGCTGTAAGTTTTGGCCTTAACGCTGTAAGATGGGACCTTGCCTTAGTACATACGTATTTTTATCTGACAGTTGTATGCTCTCGCATGTAACCGCCGTGCACGCTATTACATACTCAAGTGTGACGTTAGTCAACTTTTTGACATGATGGTAACGTGTTTAACTACGGAATACCGTTAGTGCCATCGTAGTTACACCTTAAAATCCAGAGGGATATAATGCGATAGTACGATGGCGACAATGCGATAGTACGATGGCGACAATGCGATAGTACGATGGCGACAACGCAATAGTAGGATGGCGACAATGCGACAGTACAATGGCGACAATGCGACAACGCGATAGTACGATGGAGACAATGCAATAATCATATCGTACTGTCGACATCGTATCATCGCATTGTCGCCATCGCACTACCGCATTGCCGCTATCGTATTGTTACACTGTCGTCATCGTATTGTCGCATTGTCGCCATCATACTTTCGCATTGTCACCATAGTACTATCGCATTTTCGCCATCGTACTATCGCACTATAGCATTGTCGCCCTCCGGATTTTAGTGTGTAATCACGATGGCCTTAATGCTATTCCGTACGCCAGCCTTTTGACATGATTGTAACGTGTTTAACAGTATTCGCGATAAACTTTTCACCTTTTAATGCCTAGCGATAGCCATCAGGCTATAGTGTTATCGTGTACATCATATTCTGAATACTTTAGTTATGCTGTCGGTCTAAGACAAGGGAAGGTAATGTCCCCGATTCTTTTTTCACTGTTTGTAGAAGATTTGTAACTATTTTTGCAAGATAGCACATTGTCTGGCCTAAATATAGACGACATTACCTTAATTTTATTATTATTTGCGGATGACATGGCTATTCTCGGTAAATCACCAGAAGAAGTACAGAACCACTTAGATAACCTATATGTCTATTGTAATACATGGGGGCTTAATGTGAATACTTCAAAAACAAAATAATGGTTTTTCGTAAAAGGGGTAAAATTCGAAATGATGAAAAATGGACATATAATGGCCAAGATATAGAAATCGTAGATAATTTTAATTATCTCGGCACTGTTTTAAATTACACTGGTAGTTTCACATTAAATCAAGAACATTTGGTTGGAAAAGCCCTTAAGGCTGTGAATATTTTACTCTATAAATGTAAGCAGTATGATCTTAAACCGAAATTATTTTGCCAGTTGTTTGATTCTTTTGTTGGATCTATTTGTTGTTATGCCTCTGAAATATGGGGTTTCAATAAATCAAAAGAGATCGAACGCATTCATTTAAAATTTTGCAAGAGATTGTTAAATGTGAAAATAAGCACATGTAACGCTACAGTTTATGGTGAGCTAGGCAGATATCCATTATATGTAAATAGATATGTACGCATTGTTAAGTATTGGTTAAAAATTATTAACAGTAAAAATATTATTATACAAACTGTGTATATTCAAGCATTAAATGATTGTAATAAGGGATGCAACAATTGGGTTGCAAATGTTAAACAATTGTTAAACGATTACGGATTTTCCTATGTTTTTGAAGCTGCACATATAACTGATAGTCATGCTTTTGTTAACCAGGTTTTCCGAAGGAAAAAACTGGTTATTAGATTGGCGAATGCGGGCGGGCTGGCTGGCTGGCTGGCTGGCTGGCTGGCTGGCGGGCTGGCGGGCTGGCGGGCTGGCGGGCGGGCGGAACAAGCTTGTCCGGGCCATAACTATGTCGTTAATTGTCAGATTTTAAAATCATTTGGCACATTTGTTCACCATCATTGGACGGTGTGTCGCGCGAAATAATTATGTCGATATCTCCAAGGTCAAGGTCACACTTTGAGTTCAAAGGTCAAAAATGGTCATAAATGAGCTTGTCCTGGCCATAACTATGTCATTCATTGTGAGATTTTAAAATCATTTGGCACATTTGTTCACCATCATGGGACGGTGTGTCGCACGATAGAATCACGTCAATATCTCCAATGTCAAGGTCGCCACGACTAAAAATAGATTTTTTTTTAAAACAAACTTACAAAGGGGGTTAATTTTGTTTGTTCATTTCAAAAGTTCAGTTTGAGTTTTCTCCCTTTATCAGATTTTTTTTTCACAATGAAAACCTGGTTTTGTGACAATTTTGTCCCTTGTTTGTGAATTCAAATGCAGAATTATTGACACCTTTAAGCAAGAATGGTTTGGTGATATGAATAGAGTTTCTACTCTAGATATGTATAGAATGTTTAAAACTACTCTTGAATATGAAAACTATTTAGATTTATTACCCAAGAGTCTACGTTTATACTTTGTGAAATTAAGGGCTTCCGCCCATCCATTGAGAATTCAGACAGGAAGATACTCACGCAACAATATCCCCTGTGAAGAACGTTATTGCCTTTGTTGTAATCAACGGGATATAGAGGATGAATTCCAGTTTACTTGTGTTTGTTCATGTTACCGTTTTCTACGGCAAAAATTCATTAAACGTTTTTATTTCGTGAATCCATCGGTTGTTAAGTTCCATAGTTTATTAACATCAACTTGTAAATTTGAAATATTAAACGTGTGTAAATATGTTAAGGAAGCATTATCTGTACGAAATGCTATTTTAAATAATACCACTGAATTATAGTTTGACTTTCTTCAAAGAAGTGTATGTATCACTTTGCAGTCACTGATAGTATTTGTAATACATTGTCCTTACTGCCTTTAAAATTATTATGTTTCTCCTTGTCAAAATCGTTGTTTATCACTGTTCTTATTTTGTTTAGAAATGTCATTTCATTGAATTTAGTTCTGAAATGTCATTTAACTTACTAACATATATACATCATTATATTGATTTGGTTACTATAGTATAAGGATACGTGACATTTCTTTATTTATAATTATATGCATTAAAGACAATGTACTTATGTATAAGTCTTAATAAACTGTCTGTTCTGTTATCAAGCAGATTTTCATATCTTACCTTAATGGACATACGTCACATTACAGAAGCCCCTGATATTCGAGCGTGGGTTTTCCAATCATTTATCTAACATTCTAAACAGAAATTGTGGTAGACTTGCACTTATTTAGAACTAGTATGTGTAATGATGTTTCTTGTGCATTCTTGTCCGTGGCATTTAATATTATTTACGTATCTATTGGTGTTTACATTGGTCAAGTTTGTATTGTTGACAACATAGTTTACTTCAAATTGAATGACTATCGTGGAAATTACCAAACGCTTTATAAACTTTCTGTGTTGTTTTGTTAACAGCACTTTATTTATTCTGTTAATAGGCATTATAAATATAGTAAAATAGTCCGTCCGATAATTGTTATTGATGACGACTTAAAGCCACACACCTTGAAATGCAATACATGGCATAGTCATTTTAAGTATAACTAAGAAACATATTGTATCTATGCCAATTAGAATATATCTAGTGGTAACAAGGTAGAAATCCGTCGCTTTAAAACTTAAAAATAATCGCATTTGTCGAAATGGACGTATACGTCTATAAATCCTACTTTCGGTTTAAAAGCGGTACCGTTTGAAAAATAATAAATGACTTGCTAACTAGGCTATACATTTTATTTTATCTATCTCAATTTGAATATATATGGTGGCTACAAGGTAGAAATCCGTCTTTTTTGCGCTTAGACTTAAAAATAATCGCGTTTGTCGAAATGTTCGTATACGTATAGAAATCCTACTTCCGGTTTTAACATTTAAGAAAAATTAATAGATTACTTGCTAACTAGGCTATAGATTTTATTACAATTTTGCACACTTTCAAATTGCATCTATATGTATTGATTAACATGTACTTCATTTCAAGGTGTGTAGCTTTAAAGGGACTGTCAACCACGAATGACAAAAAAATGAAAGTTCTAAAATACCGTATTTTTTACAAGTCTTAGATTATATTGATTAAAATATCACGGCTGGTATATTACATTACATGAAAAAAGTTCATATTTTCAGTATATTTGGTAATACAATTTTGCGATTTGAAGTCGAAAGTACATAGCGAAAATAGGTGACATAACGATTTACATACTAAAAATAACGCAAGTAGATTGATTATTTATATATAAAATATATACAATTCACTATGTATGCACAATTTGCATTCCTGGGTTTACCACGTATCAATCTACTGGCGTTATTTATAGTTAACTGGTAGTTACCTGGTAGACATACTTAGTAAAATGTATTACCAAATATACTGAAAATATGTAAACTGAATAACTTTTTTCAAGAAATGTAATATACCAGTCGTGAAATTTAAATCAATAAAAACCAATATAAAATTATAATTGTTAAAAATACGGTATTTTACAACTATTCTTTTCTTCGTCGTCGTGGTTGACAGTCCCTTTAAACACATTTTCATCCCTCGGGTTGAGTTACGTTCCGGACAATCGTTCCCACGGACAATCGGCCCAACGCTTATGGCATATATATATGTTGGTGGTGCAGTTAAATTTCCATTTCACTCATGGTTGCCATATGTTGGTTGCAGTAATTCGCTGCTCGTCTTCAAGTACCTCACTCTGCAGGTGGTCTACGTGCGACCCATCCTGCTCTTCATCGCCCTCGTCCTCTGGACGGACGGAAAGTTCGTGTCGGGACTGGTACGTAGCCCTGTGGTCGTATAGTCATGTAGCTCTTTAACAATCTAGCCATCTAGCCATCTACTCACAGCGCCAAAAGCCAATATAGCCGCATAGCCATACATGTTTACAGCCAAATAGCGCTACAGTCATCGGCCATATTGTCATATCGCCATGCATATATACTAGTTTATGTAGCCATACAGCCATATTGTCGTACGCCTGGTAAGATGGCTAATTAGCCATATCGTTTAATAGCCATATATGCATGAGGGCATTTGTCGCCGGGATAGCCAAATGCCACGGTAACGAACTTAAGCGGGATTGGTGGAAAGATGTGTGGCGGCCCGGTAAGCTCATTCGGGAGTGCACTCGCCCTGTAAGCGAGGTGTACCGGGTTCGAGTCCCGGACTAGCTGCACACTTTTCACCACCCGGCGGCAATGGCGCCCCACGTTAGGCGCCATTTTCGGGGTTCGTGTTCTGCGATTTCGTGCGATTTTATTTTATGAATGCATATGAAATGTTTGTATATTTTATTAATATTTGATCATTCTCCGATGTTATGGACAGGGATTTCTTTGAAACAATTATAAAATCAATATACACACGAACAAGAATGCATATCTTTAAAAAGCGATTGTAAATAAACATACACGTAGAGTAGGTACGGCGAGTCGTCTATGAACAATTAAATACAATAAACGCATTATTAATAACGACTGCGAAAAATACAAAATAGTACACACATGTCACAATAGTATGTAATTTAATTGTTATAAAATAAAAGTTATTGTTTACCTGAGAAAATATATTATTTCCTCCAAAACATAAGAAATACTTAAATCAATAGTGACTCTTGAAATTTTCGTGCACGTGGATCACGAACCATGGTTAGATAACTCTAATGTTAGTAAATCATGCATGAGGTTTAACTGTTTGGTTTGCTTCCCTTTGACTTGTGAATGTATATTGAAACCCTCAGATTAAAATAAATAAAATTTAGTATATATTTTATGCGATTAATGTTTGTTTGTTTTGTACCCTACGACACATTACCTAACCATATAGAGATATTGACATATAGTTTTTTAGACATCTACCATATCTGAATGACTTTAAAGAGTTTTTAATTTTGTAAATAGCATTGTTTATGCCATGTAATGCATGTATTTGTTAATAGATTAATGTTGGGACAAATAAATATTGAAGCGCCAGCACCACCCCAAACCAATTACTTATATATCATTTCTTTATAGAATGTAATAAATACATTATAATTATAAAGTTGCTATCAAAATCTTGAGTCTTAGGTAAACTGCGATTTTAATAAATTTTCACGGAGATGATAATTAGCGAAACTTTGTAAGATTTAAGGCCGCAGCAAACAGTTGTATCTGTCCTTCACAAGGCTTTTTATTGTCCCCTACCGGTTTGCGCTCTGTGTGTCCGTCGGTCCGTCAGTCTGTCCGTCACACTTTTCTGGATCCTGCGATAACTTTAAAAGTTTAAAATATTCTTTCATGAGACTTGAAATATTGATAGATTGCTATATGGAGATTATGCACGTCATTTCATTTTGTTACTACGTCTAAAATTCTGGTTGCTATGGCAACAAATAAAAACATAAAAAAATCAGACAATGGTGGAGTTTCACCGGTAGGGGACCATATTGCTTGACAATAGTCGTGTTTATTCTAAATTTCTGCTTTAGTCTCAATTTAAAGTTGATATAACAACTATAGTCAGAAAAGAATGTTATTTAAATTGAAATTATACAGGAAATATTCAATAGTAAAACTTATTAAGATTTCGGCCGAGGTTGAAATTTTTAAGTACAAATGTACATATTTATTAAAAGATCTGAAGTGCTCAAATCAATGCCTTTTACGACCCGTGTCGATATGTCGATTTTTAATCCACAATAATTTGAAATGTGGTCTTATTCTTTGAAGATGGGAAAACCCTGTTTTTTTCTTAAAATATTCTTCACATTTTGTGTCTCTTCCATTTGTTAAGGTACAATAAGAAATTAATGTCACTGACAACCAGAGTTTGATTCGTATCAATCGCAAAATTCTCACTTTTACATTCTGCAAGTGATGATGTTATCTTCGCACGCATCTGAAAATATACATAGTGGAAAAAGTTACACATATCACTGAAAATGTCAATATCTTTTATTTCGTGTCTTTTTGCTAGCAACATAATATGTCAGTACGCTAAATAATAGAATATGTTTCGGGTACTTTAACCATCTCATCGATCTTGCAGATCTCAGCGGACACCAGCTACATCTACATCATGGTCCTCACATCCGTCTCTACGCTGTTCTCCCTGTATGGGACCTTCGTCGTCCATCGGGCGTCCGCGCCGCACCTTCAGCAGTACCGTATCATGAACAAGTTCCTCTCCATCCAACTTGTGCTCGTGCTCAGCAACATGCAGGGCCTCCTGTTTTCCAGCCTGGCCGCCAATGGCATACCGGGTTGCATTCAGAGCCGGGGACCAATACCCAGAGCAAACGGTATATAGTTTGGTTGTTTTGAACGAGTGTACTTGCAGAGGAAGCTTAATACTTGTTACTGCTGCATTCTAAGAATCCGTTTCTCGGCCAGAGGCGCGATACTTTTTTAGCAGATCGCTATTTTGAGTGTGGATTCTGACGGACCACCAGTTTCATATGAAAGACCCACCTGTTGGTGTCCTTTGAGAGATCTTAAAAACGCTCCCTAGATTGGAACATATTGTTATCAAGGCGGAAAGCTCGTCTGCATAGTGTCGTCCTTTTAATTTTACGTGTTTGGCTTATTGTGATGTTTTTTATTTATATTCATATGTGCAAAAACAAAAGTTACCGGTGTTTTCAAAATATTAATTTTGAGTTGTCAAATCCTTTACAGCGAGTATAAATACATGCTTGTCAACACTTTCGAAAATACACACTTGACTAGTTGACCACTCGTCCATGAAGCATGATTTGTAATGACTTTGTCAATGTTATCAATTATTTAATTAATGAATGAGAAAGAGAAACAGAGACAATTAAAGACGATAACAAATATTATTTCAGTTGAAAGCAAGATTCAAGACTTAATTATCCGGACGGCGATATCTTATTTGGTAAACGTTATCCTTTGAGCTTTGGGTATGACACCTTGACCTTTCCCGGCTTGTTTTCTTTTTCAGCCCTCAACCATTTTGCGCTGATCATTGAGACGTTTCTACTATGTTTGTTGGCGAGACGCGCGTACCGGATGGACGAGAGGAACATTCCAAAGCCGACCAAGTCTCATGCGAAAGATTTCGCCGTCACCGCTTTTACTGACGTCATTGTTAAAGAGCCCTCGTGTCCTCACATGTCTGACGTCACAGTTATTGAGTCATCCTGACATAATTAATTCATAATTATGTATTTTAACTTTTTCATGTTGAATTCACATTTCTGACGTAAGAGTAAGTGGTTATTGTGACGTCACGTATTTTATGTTAAAGGGGTAGTTCTGGAATCTGCATGGCGTCGAGTATCGACCGTTATCATTATTGTATCAATAATGATTGTGTAATTCGATAAATGGCGTTACGAGAATTACGTCAGACTACTGACAACACTATTATTGAACAATCTTGATGATAAAAAAATGATACAAATGAGGCCAATGGTAATGTTAAAATGAGGTTGGACGATAGGGTTGATAGAGAATGGTAATACACAGCAAACTTTAAGCATCAACTAGTTTATGCGTGCGGTGTTGTAATTGACAAAGGCTTTAACACTACGAATCGAGTCACAAATTGATTGTATGAAGTATTCCAAAGCCGAATTCCTTCAAGGCGATTATGGTGTTGCATACCAAATATAAAACCTGTGGACCATTGGGTTCAGGAAAAGTTACTTTGCTAATAAGGTATATTAATAGGATTTATGCACAAAGTTTAAGTTGAACAAGGGACATAACCTTTAAGTTGGATAACAAATTAGCACATGCTAAACTTCGTACCCTGAGGAACGATTCCCGAAGTTTGAATGTTGTTCATTAAATAGTGACGGAAAACGTATTGGGACAGGTTTTGATCTCCGGACAGAAAGTTAGACAGTTAGACCACTCTTACAACGTACCGAATGCATACACATGAATTAGTGAACAAGGAAGATAACAAAGAAAACAAGAAATGAATGATTATTGAAACACGCTACATACACATGGTATATACAAGTAAGGATAACTTTAACAATTGTGGTTTACAACAATAAAAAGCTTTTGATAAAAGAAATCTAGAACATTTAACGTTAATAATAAGTAATCACACTATATATCAAAAGATACTCGTCAATCAAGAGTTGACGTAATCATATTTGGCGAAAGGGGGCACCTTATTGTTTTAAGAATACTTAAATTCACCATATTTTACGACCCGTGTAATCCGAAGCTTGGTTTAAATTGCGATATTATTGCTTTACATTTAAACTAACGTAATGGCTTGCAATATCCAAAGTTTCATCAGAATTGGTCGATGCAAACTCACGTTATTGACCGTAAACGTAATGTTTGACGCCGACCCGCTGGATTTTGGTTAAATGTTATATTTACTAATATTTACTAATAACAATTGGCGAGAACGTGTAAAAAAGTCATTAATGTACATGTAGATAATTAATGCAAAATTGTCGAGTGAAAATGCATTACTAAAAATAATACGTGTATTTCACATGTTGATTACTTTATATATATAAGAACAATAATAAATACTGTAACTCAAAAGTACGTGTACTTTACGTTTACGTGTAACACTAAAAAGTGTTACCTAGTACACTAGATGCTATTCGTAATATGATAGCAATGACATTAGCCATGTACCCATCAAAAGCATGTATACATAGTAATTATTTGATGCTTGAAGAAAGTCTCGATGTACAAACAAATCGAAAGTAATAAGCTCACAACGGCGTAAACTTTCTTAATGGCAAATAATAAACAAGCATGCGAACCAATCGTATTAACATCTTTGAACGAGACGTTAATGAACTATTCTGTCCGTACAAAAGTGTCAACTACAATGTATTCTATAAATGGACATCGCCTTATCGACATACATACCATAATTAAGTATTCATTAAAACATACATATATTACCATAGGTAACAACTACTATAACACGCAAAAATCGCTTAAGGTAAAACTAAAAATAAATGTCATGGATTCAAACGGAAACAAAATCGATTTACCTACTCGACTGAACTCAATATACTGTACGTGCGTACATGTCTTCTTTGAATCAGCAACAGAAAATACACAAATAATGCGATTGTATACCAGTTTAAATACTCTTAATATCATCTCTTTACCAGTAATTAGTGTCGTTAAAGTAATATTATGGACATTTTTCACCGTTGAATTGAGCTGAAAAGAATTAAAAGGTCAAAAGAGTTAATTAAAATGTGGTTACTGACCAATTATCTGCAACTCATCTTGCTACCAGTTGTTTATAAAAATATATTTTATAGTCGATATTCTTACGTGACTCACCGAGTCCTCTTAGCCGAAATGATCCGTAAAACAAAATTGTATCTTTTTGTCGTATGAACGAATCTGCACTAAAACTAAATTTAGGTTCACATCGTACATGCATGATCAGTTGTCAATCGAAAGTACGGTTGATATTCAAATGCATTAATTTTCTCTTTCCGGGATATTTTTTAATATGTTGATGCTGCATTAACAAATATAAGTGTATATGAAGTGAAAACTCCTAAAATAAACAACGGTTGCGATAGACACCTATAAACTGTTAGATGCCCATAATATCACTTTAAATTTAAAGATCAATTCAATTTCGTAGACTCGATGTCGATTGTATTATTTTCAATAGCCCCGTAATTGTCTTCACGCCAGTGCGCATGCCCGAATGCATTATCACAACCGGACAGGTCTTCCCGTGGAGTTGGTCCGGGTAATATGGTCTCGTCCATTCTGTAGCCTTTTCGGGCAAGCAGGCACAGCAAAAACGTCTCAACTATTAGTGCGAAGTGGTTGAATGCTGATAGGGAAAAACGATGAAGACATTAAGAATGGAAATTTAAAAGGATTAATCAAATGATAATGCGTGTTTAGCAATAAACCTTTTTGACCATAAACAACCAAATGTAACGATTGTAACACGGTTTTGAAGATCTAAATTTGAAATAAATCCTTTAAAAATCGCTTGGAAACATTTGAAACAGATTACACCGGATGCGAATAGCAGATTCTCGTACATACAAGTCAATTGTTTACCGAACACTTTGATTCACAAATTCTAGCCTGCATTTTAAGAAAGCTTTCTGATGCCATATCCGTTGCGATTATGAGATTATGAAAGTTCAGTTTATTAAAAAAAAGTATACACACCCTTGAAGAAATCTAACCCCCCACCCCCACCCCCTCAATCTACATGCTGTTTTATTGCATCGTTCATTTTGTTAAATCTCTGGAAGAAACCAATGAGAAAGTGCCTAAACGATGCTTCGGCTATAGAATTCGTGAGACAATCAGACAATGCCCAAGCCGTTTTACCGCAATTCTAAGATTATCGTTAACTTGATCCAAAAACGTCTAAAAACGGAAATGCACATACCGTTATCACGAACGGCGGGTCCCCGACTGGCGATGCATTCTGGGATTCCGTGAGTTGCCAGGATGTTAAAGACGAGGCTCTGGATGGTCGAGGTGATGAGTAGTAGCTGTAGCGAGAAGAACTTGACGCCAATGCGGTATGATTTAAGGAATGGCGAGGTTGCGCGGCAGATAACGATAGTTCCGTACATGGAGAACAGCGCGGAAATCACGGTGATCGTGGTGATATAGAGGTATGCGGAGGCGGGGGAGGTCTAAGGTGGCAAAGTGGATATAAATAAATAAAATATTTTTAGTTTAGGGATCAATGTCAAATGGCTCATCAACAATTGCTGCGTAGGAATTAAACGATCAAATCAAATCAAACCAGTATATATTTGATAAATAAAAGCTTAAACAAGTTGTTAAGAAACAAGATGCAGCTGAGGATATGTAGTGATGTGAATGATTAAATAAATAAAAACATATTTCCAGCTCTTCAATTAATTAGCATGACCTTTTTAAAGCCTTTCTATGTTATCTAGCTCGATGGTGGATTCTGTGTTTTAAATTAAATTTTTCGTATATACAGTACTATAAGCCAAATGGCGATCGAAACTTCCTCGATGTATAAATTTAAAAAAATACGTTCCAGATCCTGTTTGTAAATTCCATCCAACCACAGTGCGGCGGCAATGATCGACAGCACAGGTCGGATCACGGCCACTTGTAGGGCGCATAGCTTGAAGAAAAACAGCGACTGCCTGAAAGTATAATAACCTCAATACAGTTTTATTGCATATTGTTATTATTATGAAAATCATTATGATCATTAGCGGTATTAACATAATGTTCACTGATAGTTCAAAATAGTTATGCCATTCGTTATAAACATCAACATAGTGTGGTTATTTCTAAGCGTATGAGGTCCCCCGCACCTAGGGGTACAAAAGAGGGGACCCGGGGTGTGGCACTACCAAATTAATTTTATAGACTCACAAAAACTTGGACTTTTTTATAATAGCTGCGATTTTCAGCTATGTTTTTTTTCAACTAAAAGGCATTACATTTTGGTGTGTTCTTGTGTTTAGGGAGGGGGAAGCCGGAGTACCCGGAAACCGTCACCTGGTCGGTATGGTGACCAACAACCAATCTCACCTGCGGCGCGCAGCGCTTACGGAACCCTTGATGTCTATGAGGAGAGCGCTAACAAGACAGCCAAACACACACACATTGACCAAATTATATTTTTATGTATGTACATTTCAGTATTAAAATAATCTTGCTTAAAAGTTTACCAGACAGAGTATTGCCCGCTTCACAACATCCAATGGTTTTCTGTTACCATTTGATAAAAAATTCAGATTTTTAGTAACAGAACAATGGAAATAATCACTCAAAACAAACCATAACTTGACGTTGATTCCGATAAAGATAACATTAAAAGCAGATGGGTAAAATGGGGGACCGTTTCATAGTAACCCACTTTACGCGTTTTATTTACATATGAACGTTTTATAACATAACGAATTATAGACAGTGTCAACATTATAAAAAAAGGCAACCAATAAATTGTATTAATCTACATTTAAATCCGCAAACTTACTCAGTTAGAAGCCTCGGTCGCAATATGCAACAACAACAACAGCAACATGGCGGGAGGGAAGTTTGAATGGTCATTCCCCGGAAGTGCTCGATCATACGTGCCCCATTGCCAAAAGTATCAATGATTAGCGACACCAGCGTGAAGAAACACACGGATAGGTAGCTGTGTGATCAAACGAGAAGAAGGATCATACATATAGGTTCCACGAGTCTGTGTGTGTTTGGGCAACGATGCAAGTTCAAACATTCCAACTCATTTGAAAAGTTATTATGTATTTGTGATGCTATTTTTTATCATGCGAGTTCACAGCGGAGTTTTACCCTTGCAAGACGAAAAACGATACAATACTTAATCTTTTAAACAAGTGACAAATTCTGCTAATGTGTTTATTAAAACATATATAGATGTAGAATATGTTATATTAAGCATATAGAGATAAGAAAACTTTATAAACCATACAAATATTATGTCACGAATTAAGTACATTGTAAACAAAGAAGAGCACGAATGATACAGAAGGACTGAAAACAACACGTTACCAAGATGCAAACAGATCCAGGAGGAAGCTGATCTTTGGTGCCATCAGGGCCATTAACGCCATAACAATCGTCACCTGTAACACTCATTCAATGCATTACAATTTACCATACAAAGAAGGTAAGGTATACGTGAAATTTCTGAAAAACAACTAGATGCGTCATACACAATGATCACTAACCCCTCCTACGAGGCTACGACACAGACATAATTCTCAAGTCAGTTAAATAGAACTTGATTCCAAACCAACACGCATCTTTAGAGAAATGGCAAATGTTCATAATTCTAAACGAATGTATGGCAGCTATAATTCTTTCCTGTTCTGTCACATACACAGTAAGCCCATGTTTAAGGGTATTTTAACAAGCAGGAAAATAGTACAGAAAACACAATTGTGGGTACTATATTTTGTGTAATTGAAAATAAATCAATTCCAATGAATCTACCAAAACTGGTCGAAATCAATTCCATAACGAACACATTCATATTGATGACATTCAGCTTTGTATGTTCAAGCAAATTCTACCAACAGACAAAGAGCGATAATTCTGCCAGATCTGGGCGCAGTCATAATTCCTTTTATTGACGATCATCTACACATTGAGGTAATCCAGCTTTGAAAGTTTGAGCAAAATCAACAAAGAGGTAAAAGAGTTGAGTACACAAAATATTTCGGACTATATTCTATAGTGGAAAAAGGGAACAATTATTCTACGAAAAAGTTGTAAGAGCCAAATTTCAAATTTAAACGATCGTCAGAAAATTGTGGTTGTAAAAATTAAAAAAATACCAACCAAGCAGCTAAAACGTAATTGCAAAACAGACTAAGGTTCATTAGGTTCATTATTCAACCGAAACTGGTTGCAGCCAAATATCATTCTTTTACGTTCAGCTACACATTAATAAAGTCATTCCGCTGTAAAAGTTTCAGCGAAAGTTAAAGAGGTGTCGAAAACACAAGGTTCAGGACATACGGAAGTACCGAGGAATGGACAAGTGTATTGCTTATTGTCGTTCACCTTCAATCAAGGTGCAATGACTTCTGTTGCATTAGTGCATTTAAAGGTCGGGAAGGGGAATCCGAACTTACCGGTACGTTGCATTCGAGTGAAAATTTCGATTCATTATTTATTTAGATCCAATGTCAGATGCATATAAATTATTTTCGATATGGTGAAGAAAACAAAACACCAACCAGTTCTTTCTTACCGGATATAAGCCTAGGATAGTGGCGACCTTCCGCACCTTGACCCCGTTCCCATGGTAAACTTGGTGCAAGAACACGAGCTCCTCGAGGAAGATAGCTAGGCACGCGAGTACGAGCACGCACGCAACCGCCATCAGTACGGTACGAGGAAAGTCTGTGCGTAGTTCTGCCAGTATAAAACAGAATAATTAAAAAAAATAGAGCGATACACTTATATTTATTTTTTTTATTTGCACTTACGCTACTATTTGGAAAATAACCGCTTGCGTGTGTGCGCATTAAGTTCATACCTTTTAATTTTATACCGAATATACGTGTGGAGATTTGTTTAACACATATTTAAGCTCATTTTCGTCGTGCTCCTTAAATGAAGTCCTTGTGCCATTGTAGTTTCTTCTGGGAGGAACCAGCACTTCCGTGGCTCTTAATGCGCAGATCATGAGAATGATGTTTGAATGTGGGTCGAATATGCGACCTTTTACTTGCAAAAACACCATAAAATGGGGTCTCATTCCAAGATGTTAGTATTTTGAAAAAAAAAGATATTCAACAGGGATAATTTTAGGTCTGCGTCCTGTACGCATAGAAATCGCAGAGGACGCAAACATTTGCTATATATGCGTCCCGCGGACGCACAATCCTAAAAGTGTATAAATTATGAAACAAAAAAATATTTAGCGAACTTAGAAAAAAAGATTTTAAGACCAAAAAACGTGCAAATTGACCAAAAATTGCCGCCATTTTACTATTGCGCAATCAATAATCCGGGTAATTGAAAAGCTTAGTTTTGTATTCAACAATAGGAAGCGTCATTATGATACGGAGCATGGGTTGCATAGCACTATATTTTTCTGACATTTTGTAATTTTCTAGCAACAAATTAAAAGTCCTAGTGCATTTCATGTAAAAAAAATCTTCCTCGGGGAAAGCGGGCTTTTAATTTGAATGATGAATATAAACTCGTAGTGCTTTGTTTTAAAGTGGAAACTTTTTATGCTAATTACGTTGCATGTTAATGGCTACAGTCGAGATATGACAGTAAAACTGCTCATCTATTATAATGGTCAAGTCGGGTTATTGTTTGTCGCACTACACACGCGTGAATGTGATGTACAATGGCCTGTTTAAGTCTTGAAAATATTCTAGTCATAAATCTGTTAAGTTGCCTTTTAAAGTTCCCTGTTTAATTGCGACTAGATAGCCATGTGATGTCATTTAAACGTTGCAGTGTTTCAGATTGGGTCGGCCCTTCAGCTTTTGGCCGATAAAATTTGCAAATAGCCGAAGAAATTTTATTCATTGCGACAATCGGGCCGACAAATAAACCGTTCCTCAGACAATGCGACCGGAACATTTCTGTAGGAATAAGTCAAGTCTTTTGGACGATCAAATATCAGTGTGCATTCTAAACCGCGCGATTACGCGAATCGCACTATGTTTCCAAAGATCGCGCACATTTGCATCATGTGTGCGAGAATATTCGCGCGCTCCGAAAATTTAAAGAGCCGATTTACGATCGTCTGTCAATAACATGTATCTATTTACCCAACTTAAGCCCGCCATAAGGCGGGGCGTCGTTGTGTTGGAAAATCGATATTAACCAACGAGAGCGCACGCTTTGAGTGAGCGACAGCACTCGTCGGCAGTCAATACCTGCAGTCAAAATTATGCAGACGACTCGTGACGTAATTGACATAAGTGTTTGGTTTTGTGGCAGTTTGTTTGCTTTGTTAGACCTACCTTTCTATTCTGACGCTACGTTTTACACCACCACGATGAAATCGTGGCTAGTTACTTAAAAAACTGATGATGGCAACCGGGTATAATCCTCGTGGAAGTTTTGCATTTCATGCGTAATATTGTCGAAACATTTATTCGATGCGTAAAGCGTTTTAACAAATTATTTTTGAATTGATTTCGCATAACTGTAAACGTTTTGTTTAATTCGCAAATGGGCATAATAACATAAGTAATTTGAAAAATCCTCCGAATTTCAATGTTCGACGTTTAATGTAAACGCGACTGGATTATGGGTAATTGATAGAGTTGGAACATGAATGCATCCATCGATCAATACGTACGTTAGGGTTATATGTATCTAAGTATAAGCATTAGTTAATTTCTGTTGGAGTTTTGAATAGAAAACTCTTTGTAACACATCAGGAGAGAGACCTCACTATTAATTGTATCCATGAAATTCTCTCTTTACATTTAGCTGTCCTCGAATGCTTTGAGCTTTTATGGGTACACACGTACAGCTCATCCGGAAGGTAAATAGCTGGGAATTGGATTACTAGCATTGCAACTAGCTTTACAATGTGGCACTTGATAATAAAGTTTCATATTGATACATTTCCTAACCTCTTAAATTGGTCAGTTTTACCATCACATGCCCAGTAAACAGGATGTGAATGGGGAATTTCGGTTAAAAAAATCAAACTATAAAGCCTTGAGAAACGTACTAAACACATACACTCAGGGCATGGAAAAGTATAAGTGGCAAGGCTTAAGGGCCTCTTTTGAAGCGGCCTTAGAGGCATGGAAAAGAGCTGTACTTAGGAAATTGTTCTGACCATGAATAATTGAACTCTCCTAAGTCTATAGTTAAGTGTTATTTGAAGTAAAATGTTATTGGAATTACTTTTGATTTGTTTTCTTTATTAACTGTACGATAACAAAACTATCTGATTTTTTTTCATGATTTAGGACAAATTTTCGGAAAAAATACCATTGAGGACACCTGTCCTGAGGAAATTGGGGCCAATCTGAAACACTGTGTTGAAATACCCTGATCCACTATGTTTTTCTTCTGCTCATATATGGGACCTATACATGTTCTCTGGGACCCATAGATTTAAAACCTATGATTTTGATTTCTAAAATTATCCCTGATTCAATGTTTAAATCAAACAAAACACTCAGTTACCCTAAAGAGCCTTACGAAGATAAAAAAAACAATACGTAGGCGGCTCTCTGGATATAGCAACACATGGTCGATCGTGCCTATAGCAATAAGGAGACGACGCTCTAGATAGAGCAATACATGGCCGATCGTACCTATAGCGATACAGCGACGACTCTCTAGAGAAAGCAGCACATGGTCGATCGTACATATAGCAATACATGCACGACGCTCTTGATATAGCAACACATGGCCGATCATAACTATAGCACGACGCTCTAGAGATAACAACACATGACATATCATACATATAGCAATACATAGACTACAGAGATAGAAACACCTGGCCGATTATACCTATCGCAATACAAAATCGACGCTCTAGAGGTAGCAACACATGGTCGATCTTACCTAGCAATACAGAGACGGCGCTCTAAGAATAGAAATGCATGGCCGACTGTACCTAGAGCAATACAGAGACGACGTTCGAGATATAGCAACACATGACCGATCTTACCTATAGCAAAACAGAGACGTCGCTCTCATAATAGAAATGCATGGCCGATCATAATTATAGCAATACAAAGACGACGTTCTAGATATAGCAATACATGGCAGATCGTACCTATAGCAATACGGAAATGACGCTGTAGATATAGATATACATAGACGTTCAAACCTAAAGTAATAATGAGATGACGCTATAGATTTAGCAATACATGGACGTTGAAACCTACAGTAATAATGAGACGATGCTCTAGATATAGCAATACATGGCCGATCGTATATATAGCAATACGGAGACGACGTTCTAGATATAGCAACACATGGCCGATTGTATCTATAGCAATACGGAAATGACGCTCTCGATACAGCAAAACAGGCCGATCTAACATTTGTAAATAAAGCAATATGTGAGAGATCTAAGCGCGTTCGATTTAGTAAAACAATCCCAATCCAATTAACTTTAGATGCGTGTAACTAATGTGTAAAACACATTCTTAAATTATTATGTTAAACCAAAACAATCCCAATAGTTACATTGTAGATATAGCAGGACGGGACCAACCTTACCTCTGTAGATAAAATAAATACGGAAACGAGGCAGTGTATATATAGCCATACGATGTCAAAATTAACGTAGTAGATACAAAAAATACGCGCCCCGACGTACCGCTGAATAGCACTGACGTATCCGGGTAGTCGTTGGAACAGTTTGCCGTCATACTGTTATGTTGAAAATGTGACCCGACCATCTGTCACTGATTGGTGCGCGGTCGCGTTGTTTTTCGTGGAAAACGCCTTCCATTCACCTGTTACATCAAGATACTGTCATTACTCTTATTTTTGCATTTTGTTTGACTATTTAGATTAACAAAAACCATGAGTGTAAACTTAAAATTCAATATTTTCGGAAAGTATGCAGAAAAATCTTCCGTTTTACATGATAATGTCGTGTAGCTTTTTTCTAGCAAACACTATTGATGTAATTTTCCAAATTTTTGCTTAAATGTCAACCTTAACTGTGCGGAATCCAAAGCTTTACATTAAAGGGACCTTTTCACAGATTTTGGAATATATTGAAGTGTGTTATTACATGCTTTATATTGATAAACATTTGATATAAAAGCCTCCAGTAAAAAAATAAGAAAAAAAGTAACCCTTAACTGGGCTCGAACCACTGACCCCTGGAGTAAAAGTCTAACGCTAAGACCACTCGGCCATTCATGCCCAGTAAAAGTCTAACGCTAAGACCACTCGGCCATTCATGCCCATACAATTAATAAAGCAATCCTAATAGTGTCACAAAATATAACGACAACAACAGAACTTTCCAAACTATTCAATCGTTTCGCGTTGCAAAGCTTTATAATTTTCAGGTTTTGAAATCTTCAACATATGCTTATAATGGATTTTTTATAGCACGGTAAATGTTCAGTATTACTGTTTCAGCACAAGTATCAACGAAAATTTGCGAATCTGAATCTTCTTTTTTTTAATTTTGTCCATTAACCAAAACGTGAAAATGTCCCTTCAATGAAAACCTTATCTTTGAGAGGTGGTAAGATATTCAAATAAGATAGACATATCGAATAAAACATTATTGTGTAAGCATTAAAACGTCACCTACACCACTGTAAAGTGTAATTTTTATTGAACGAAAACATACCATGTTTAATTACATGTGAATATTCAGTAATACAAACATGAAAATTGCAAGTTTAAATGTCATCAGAAAAATGATCCCAGTCGATCGAAAAATATTAAAGGTGTAATTAAATTGCCTGCATACCATACTGCGAGTTCGTTCGTTGTTGTTTTCAAACGAAAATGCAGCATTAAAAAAAATAAGAGGAAGTACACACGTACTTACATAGTATAGCAAGATATCCACTTTTTCATACTGGACGTATATATATACATGAGTATCCTATACTTGCACACATCATTTGTTTATTTGAACAGTGTTATCAAGCGCGTATTGTACCCGTTTGCAATCGACGACGTTCAAAATTTGTATACTTCTAACCGTTGCTCTTGTTGTTAATTTTGTTAATTACTCAATATTTAATTTAATGTCGCAAAGAATAAATTCAGCTCTATCGATTATCAATTAAGATGATATACGTGTCGATTTAAGTATCCATATATCACACACATCCTCCTGATAATGATATAACTTAACTGTAATCTTTATCTTGTTTGATTACTTTGTCTCGTTCATGTTCTGAGTTCGTCATTTTGCCGCGGAAATCTATTTATTAAGTCTAGCAATTATATTAAGTTAGAACAACGTACATAAAACAACGTCACACCAAACCAGCGACACACGTGTGCCAGTCAAACGAATTATCTGGTAATGATAATATCAGCTTATACGTGAAGCGTAAAGTTAGCATCGTAGCCACGCTGACGAACGACGAGGCTATTGCCTCGGCTTAATGTAATTACCAACTTATATTAGTTTATGAAATACCCCCGACTTATGTCTTCAGATAATTTGAATGTGATGTCGATTTATTGATTTTTATGATTGATTATTATTCAGATTTAAAACACATAATATACAAATTATAAATCTAATTTACATAACAATTATTTCTAAAAGTATAACAATTATTACTAAAGTATTTGAGATTGCTGCTGAACAAAACCTATGGTCTAAAAACTGCCGTAAAAATAATATGAATTAAGATATGGCAATAAAAGGGACAAAAAAGTGCGGAAAAATAAAAAGTCTTAATAAAGCGTATCACCTCAGACTAGTTTTGAAGGGAATAGATCAGCAACTAACTCACACTTAAAATATCAAATAAAATTAAATTAAAATATGTCGCATAGCAAAATAAGTAAAAAGGAAATCTGGAATAAAAACCATTTGGACTACCGGTACTTTTTGTATAAATCACTAGATGACTATCATAAATAAAATAAAAACTTAAGGAGAGAATGTGAGGGCATGTCTCCAGAGCATGAGACGGATTTAAAGTCGCATTAAGGTACGCCACTGGCACTAAAAATATATAAGTTTAATGTATGTAACGAAATGCGTGTGTGATGAGATTTGTAACAGATTGGATTCGCTTACATTATGTTCATTGGTAGGCGCGTTACAGTAATACTTAGCATCTGTTACTTAGCAAACTAGCATTTAAAAGTTTGAAGCTGGGAACAAGTCATGTGCACCATCTTCTAAACGATCAATCAATATATAGTGATATCCTTAAATCACGAAATTTCCGGAAAATCTACAATCAGAGTTGTCGTTCCTAGCTCTCACGAACACATACCGTCGTGCAGTAATTGATCTTGGAATTAAAATGCCTTTAAAATGGATGTTCTTTTTATAGCCTTTTTCTTATTTTATGAAAATCAGTGCGCTGGTCTACACACAAAAATAGTCATTTTAAAGTTCACAGACAAAATCTCCCGGCAAATAACTACACCAGTAATATCTAAATCGATCATCACCACGTGGTGTGCATTGGCGGCAAGGATTTAGTTACAGCCGTGCTAAGGACAAGTCAAATATCTGTGCCATACCCGTAGCCGGGGGGGGGGGGGTGCGTTGCAACCCAATATTTTTTTACGAGTCTGTTAAAGCTGTAACTGCAATAGATATCATAACGTAATGATGAACCCTACTTGTTGTGGGTTGAAATCCCAGTCCAATAACCTTTTTCGACAATCATTGAAATGGCTGGGTAACAATTTGATTAACTTGAATAAATAATCTTATAAAAAAAGTACAGTTTAGATGTTTATTAACGGAATGTTATGCCAGCTTCCGAAAATGACTGAAATCAAAGGACGCAATGTTGACTATTGCCGAAGACTAATGAGTCACTGGTTAATAATTTGGTATAATACCACGATTTATAACAATTACACATTCGTTGACATTGTGCACAGCATTTTCGACAGACTGCGTTGTCTTTTTGTTATATCCCCGTACAACAATTTTCGGAAAAACCTAAACAGTTTTCCACAAAAAATTATCAGCTATGCTCAAGACAGGAAAATGTTGTTGTTGTATGGAAAGAAAACAAATCATTTTAACAAAACAATGCAATTTTTTTGTAGTTTACCATCACTTAATGGGATCTGTTCTGCTCCAAGTACAGAACTTTCTACAATGAGTTAATTATGTCAAACTTGACACTAGGAAATATGTCCTACTCTTTAACAGTTGTTATAATGAATTTAAAACGTTATAACATATGATCAGGTGGACGTTAACGCTGAATGTTCTTTAACTGTGACGGAACTTGAGCATAATGGGCAAATACGTCAATCTTTTTTCATCAACGTCCCGGTATACATTTCTAATGACTTTGAGACCTTAGGGCCAGAAGTTTGTGGTAATAGGGTCTTAATGAAGCCTTAATTGTTATATGTTTCTGAAATTCGTTTAGAAAAAGATAACTAATTTGTTAAAAATAGTTTTAAAACATAATAGTAACCAGTCATACCATTTTGATTTCTGTTTAGTATTGATGCAGATTAGAGAATACCAAGTTTTGTTAATCAGTGTTTGTTGTACAATACACTATTTTAACGTTTAGAGCAATCTTAATATCCATAGTAGCAGACAAACGATTGTTTTGAAAAAGGAGTCAAATATTGCCTTTGCTTGAGTTATGAATGGTAGAATTTTGGAATGGTAAAATACACCAAATTTATCCAGATTCAAATAAATAATTATATTTTATACCGTTCTTACTGTTGATAATACATTCTATAAATTTGCTGTTGCATATGTAAACAAAGTGTATGCGCGCATACTAGCTTCGTGTTAAACACCGTATAAAACAAGAAACCGTCGGAGACGGGTGATGCTCCCCAAAGGGTTTTTTTGTCACAAAATTGCACTATATATTCAGATAAAGGGAAACGTCTAGTAGTCGGGGAGAAAAGAATTGCACTATATGTACATTTAGTGGAAAATTAGCGGACACATCCTCCCGCACCTATCCACTTCGCCACTTCGTTATTCAATAACAATCGTTAATGGGAAAATTCGCACCCCCTTTTCAACACTCTGGCTACGGGCCTGTGTGCGGCGGTTGCGGTATTACCTATTATGCAAAGCATCTATCGGTCTTTCTGTGAATCATAAAATAATGACAAAGTCAAACGACGTGTGCGTTTAAAGTGTGCGTCAACGACTTTACAAAATACGCAGATTGAGTGCCAATTACTATTGAATGCAAACACAAACGCACACGCAGTGACGAAGGGAACTGCAGTTTTACATGGAAGACATTAGCAAGTAGTCAAGTACTAGTGATTGAGTTTTCTCGTCTTAGTTAGTTTTATATACAAAATGTATTAGCATATTGCACTGACGGATTTATGTGTTGTACATATATATATATATATACGAGTGACGTCACGCTTACCAAGGTTACCAAAACGACTTGCGTTAATACGTAAACGTTGAATATAGAATTGGTATCAGCAGTTTTGGTACGTTAATGTCTATCATTAAACGTTGATAAATCGTTGGTTAGTTGGAATCCGTCGGTGCCAAGAAAACGTTATCCAAAAACACTGGCCTTTTGGTCGCAGTTAACAGGACCATGCAGATGCACAGAAAAGCTAGTAAGGCTATAGGCAGAACCACGTTCAGGACGATCTATAGAGCGCGGCCGCCACGTCCGACAGATACTAGTATTCGGACCAGTTACCTACGACATCCATCATCTGCTCTGTTTTCAACTCGAACAAAGGCCCATTGAGGATGACCATCAAATCCCTACACATTCAAACTAAAAGTAGGAGAACGTTACAGCAAGACACCGTCTGTGTATCAAAAATGGGAGTCAAACGGGTACTTCTTAACGTTTACAGAACACGTGGATTCGAGCACCTCCATAGGCTCCCAGATCACGTTGTTGGCGCCTTAACCAGCGTCTTAACCAGATAAACATCGACGACGTCCACAAGTTGCGGTACTTTGTTATGGAATTATACTGTACTTCGTCAGGTTTCCAGACGCCATCAACAAGTAAATTGACGCCCATAACACAAGGGAATGCACGCGCAACACAGATGAAGTGTACGTTAGGCCAATAAACGGCGAGTTTTCCGGCCAATGGAAGATTTTCATCGAACTCGATCGTAATAGGTCACTGAACAAAATGATATCCAAACTGACGTTGACGACAAAATGCGTCAGAGATGGAACTAACTTTTTTCCAAGACTGCCCACCAGTGATAAAATTTTTGACATTAACCCATTTATGCCTAGTGGACTCTGCCATCCTTCTAAATTGGATCAATTTATTTCCAAAATTAGGGATGTCTAGTATATTTATTTCTATATTTAGAATATTTATTACAGAAATTCCTTTAAGCAAACAGCGCAGACCCTGATGAGACACCACATCATGCGGCGTCTCATTTGGCTCTACGCTGTTTGCCAATGCCTTTTTTCTAGACGCTAGGCATAAATGGGTTAAAGTTATCTCAGAAAATCTACGGGCCCACCACAAATTTAAGGCGCCATAGGCGAGTGGGCCATTGCTATTTCGAATTCGAAACGGACTGAAACGGCGTCAAAAAACATATACGTTTAAGCTACTTTCGTGTAATTGTTCTTATTAGTTGTACTCAATGATAAACTCAAAACAAGTAAGGAACAAGAGCACCGCCTTGCGGGTGCAGACCGCTCATCTATTTTTCTTTTCAAAGGTGTAGAGACCTATCTCAATTTCAATCACAAAGGAGGGAGGGGTGGAGTGAAGAGGGGTGTATAGTGTGGGGTGTGGTCATTTATTACATTATCTTCCAAAAATGCAAAAAAATACAAAAAAACTATATATTTTTTTTTTTGGGGGGGGGGGGGGGGGGATTCTTGGGTGGGATGGTTGGACGGTAATTCAAAAATAAAATAATAAAAATAAATATTTGTGTTTTTAACCATGTTTGAACAAAACAAGAGATGTGTTTGTCAAAGCGCCACTTTGAAATAATTTTTTATATTTTTTTACCTTTGGCCTTGAAGGATGACTTTGATCTTGAACTTCCACCACTCAAAATGCGCAGCTTTATGAGAACACCGCTTTGAAATATTTTTTTTGGATCTTTGACCTTGAAGGATGACCTTGACGGATGACTTTGACCTTGAAATTCCACCACTCAAAATGTGCAGCTACATGATAACGCCGCTTTGAGATAAAAAAATTACCTTTGACCTTGAAGGATGACCTTGACCTTGAAGAATGACCTTAATCTTCCACCACTCAAAATGTGCAGCTTCATGAGAACGCTGCTTTGAAATTTTATATATATTTTTTTACCTTTGACCTTGAAGGATGATCTTGACCTTGAACTTCCACCACTCAAAATGTGCAGCTTCATGAGAACGCCGCTTTGAAATTTTTTATATATTTTTTTTTTGACCTTGAAGGATGACCTTGACCTTGAACTTCCACCACTCAAACTGTGCAGCTTCATGATAACGCCGCTTTGAAAATTTGTTGGTTTTTTTACCTTTGACCTTGAAGGATGACCTTAACCATGAAGAATGACCTTGAACTTCCACCACTCAAAATGTGCAGCTTCATGAGAACACCGCTTTGAATTTATTTATTTTTACTTTTGACCTTGAAGGATGACCTTGACCTTGAAGGATGACCTTGACCTTAAACTTCCACCACTCAAAATGTGCAGCTTCATGAGAACGCCGCTTTGAATTTTTTTATATTTTTTTTTACCTTGAAGGATTACCTTGACCTTGAAGGATGACCTTGACCTTGAACTCCCACCACTCAAAATGTGCAGCTTCATGAGATACACATGCATGCCAAATATCAAGTTGCTATCTTCCATATTGAAAAAGTTATGGCCAATGTTAAAGTTTTCAGACGGACAGACGCCATATATTTGACATTTGACCTTGAAGGATGACCTTGACCTTCACCTTACACCATTCAAAATGTTCAGCTCCATGAGATATACTTGCATGCCAAATATCAAGTTGCTATCTTCAATATTGAAAAAGTTATGGCCAATGTCAAAGTTTTCGGACGGACAGACACCATAAATTTGACATTTGACCTTGAAGGATGACCTTGACCTTTCACCACTCAAAATGTGCAGCTCCATGAGATACACATGCATGCCAAATATCAAGTTGCTATCTTCAAAAGTGAAAAAGTTATGGTCAATGTTAAAGTTTTTTTCGGACAGACGGACAGACTGACTGACATACTGACAGACAGTTCAACTGCTATATGCCACCTTACCGGGGGCATAAAAATTATTTTTTGGGGTGGGGGTGGGGGGTATAGTGTGAGGGTGTGGTGGTCATTTATATGATGATCTTTCATTAAAAAAAATAATGGGGGGGGGGGGGGATTGAGGAGGGATTCGTGGGGTGGGGGCGTGGGGGATGGTTTGGGTGGAGTCTATTGTGGTATGTCAGGTAAGAGTTGTTTTGTCAAAGTATCAATCAAATCTAATCATAAATAAAGAAGTTATGGCAATTTTAGCAAAATTTAATAATTTGACCTTGAGAGTCAAGGTCATTCAAAGGTCAAGGTAAAATTCAACTTGCCAGGTACAGAACCCACATGATAGCATGAAAGTACTTGAAGTTTAAAAGTAAAAGCCTTGATACTTTAGAAGTAAAGTGGATCTAAACACATAATGTAACCATATATTCAAAGTTACTAAGTAAAAAAAGGGCAATAATTCTGTAAAAATAACAACCAGAGTTATGCAACTTGTTCATTACTGTCCCCTTATGATAGTTTGCGAGTGTTCCAAGTATGAAAGCAATATCTATCATACTTTAGGGGTAAAGTGGACCAAAACACAAAACTTAACCAAATTTTCAAGTATAAAGGGCCCATAATTCCGTCAAAATGCCAGTCAGAGTTACATAACTTTGCCTGCACAGTCCCCTTACCATAGTAATTAAGTGTTGCAAGTATGAATGCAATAGCTTTGATACTTTAGGAAAAAAGTGGACCTAAACACAAAACTTTACCAAATTTTCAATTTTCTAAGTATAAAAAGGGCACATAATTCTGTCAAAATGCCAGTCAGAGTTACATAACTTTGCCTGCACAGTCCCCTTATGATAGTAAGTAAGTGTTGCAAGTATGAAAGCAATAGCTTTGATACTTAAGGAATAAAATGGACCTAAATACAAAACTTAACCAAAATTTTCTAAGTATAAAAAGGGCACATAATTCTGTCAAAATGCAAGCCAGAGTTATCTCACTTTGCCTGCCCAGTCACCTCATGATAGTAAGTAAGTGTACAAAGTTTGAATGCAATAGCATTGATACTTTATGAAAAAAGTGGACCTAAACGCAAAACTTAACCAGACGCCGACGCCAAGGTGCAGTGTGGCCATACCACGTGGTTTGTGACGTCATTTTGGCTAGCACGCTAAGTAGAAATTTGTCAACATTGGCCCCGCTTAGAAATTTCAAATCCACGTAAGTATCTTATTATTTACTCTTTTTTGACGAAATAACGCGCAGGCTAATGGAAAAGTTGAGCACTATTCCCGGTTATATAAATATTTGTCACCAGATGAGTAGTTTAGTCTATCATTCGAGGCAAATTCCTAGTTTTTACGTTACAATGCACGCAAGCACGACAAGCACATTTGAAATCGTCCAAAATATATGTTTTATATTCCTTTTTGCAGTGAACCAATATGTGCGGACGTGATTAATTCCATATAAAATGTGTTTTGTTCGAAAAAATTACCTGAAAACACCACTTAATGACATTTCTAATGGACATCAACACTTTGGCTAACACGACAAGCAACGAAATTCAAGGCAAGCACGGCAAGTCGATATTCGGCTAGAACGACCATTTGTTATTAATAATGTTTCTGAAGCGATGTTATTGTTGAGGTAATAAACACAAATTTAATATGAATTTCAAAACATTTTCTTGGTCCGGCACAGTAAACACAAAAATATAATGTTGGACAATAACTGCGATGCTGTCTTGCACAAGTGCTATAAACAAATTTGAAGCTTTCACCGAGAACAATCCTTGGAATGTAACAGAGATACTATAAGTCTGAAAAAAGTTCAAACTTAATGTGGCGAATGTCTGACAAACCCTTCTGGAGTCAGGTTTCAATTTAATCTTTTGATTTCGATGAACAGTCCACAATAACTCAACTATCGTTAAAACGAACTGATGCTCATTGTGTCATTTTCGACCTTAAATGGCCCACAAGTCATCCGGGGGTGGCTAGAAGCCGATTCATGTCACACTAGGATGTCTTCAAGCCGACTTTTGTCAACCGGGGTGACTAGACGCCGATTCATGTCACCCTGGGGTGACATGAACCCGATTATAGTCACCCGGTGATGACTAGCGTCGGCTTGAAGTTACCCAAGGGTGACATGAATAGGCTTCTAGTCACCCCCGGCCGACTTGTGGGCCATTTCAGGTCGACAATAAGCCGAACTTATTGATATAAAATGCAACATTTGACGCAACATATCAACACATGTTCCTTTGATCGTTTTATCCTTAAGTGACAGATGCTGACGTATATTAGCACTTGTATTTTTGGTAGGATTAGATAAGTAATATTTGATTAGTAGCATAGTGATGTACGTTTTGATAAAGCAATACTCAATGCACACATAGATTAATAACAAGTGATATATCGATCTGAGTTGCAGTTAGCTTGGCTTTCGATTAATCATACTGTAGGTTATGTCCATGTTCTTTCCAACTGTTAAGGCCATTGCAAGGATTAAACTATACTGTTGTTAACAATGTTTTAAATTGTTGTAAAATGTAGATTTAGTAATGCGCCGTTGTCTTGTAATTATTTATGGCTAAGTAGATGATATATTTGAAACGGTAACACACATGACAAATACATCATATGATTATAATACTGGTGACAGCACAGTGAATACATAATAACAAATGCATAATTATTTATTTCATTTAACATATTTGATGTTTTTAGATACACATGATGACGACCGAAGAGCGATATATTTGTGCCATATGCGCCAGAGGGTACAAGCACAGGCGCAATTTGGTTTACCATGAAAGAACAAACGCTGGGATGTTACCCTTTTAACTGTTGCGGCGTTGGGTTTTCATCAAGACGACAATTACAAAGATACAGGTCATTATCATATAGCGCTTTTAGTCAGTAGAAAAATCACAGTCGGCTGTCTTATTTTACTTGCGATTCTAAACATTTCGAATTATGTACATTGCAGTTTCACTACATAAACATTATCTTTAGAAAGCTGTGATAAACAGTCTTAATCAAAACGCGTTATAGATGTATAAGATACACATTTCCCAAATCATGAACTAGTTAATTATTGTAAATAAGTAGCAAAGAGTGTACGTGTAGGATTATTATGCTTATGAATGCTTACAGGTGCAATGTACACGGTGACGGAAAAACTATCTTTGCCTTTATTGTGGAAAAGAATTCGCAACGAAAGTAGATTTAGATGCCCACTCTGCCCGGGAACAGCGCACTCGAGAGATCGAGTGCGAGATATGCAACCACAAGGCCACAACACGGGCTCATCTCCGAGAACATCTCAAAACACACAGCGAGGAATAAACACACGTTTGCCATGTGTGCAAAGCCGCCTATAAACATATAAGTTCACTGTATAGGCACTATGGGCAAAAGCACAAATGACGTGTATACAGTGGTTTTACCTGTTTGTGATTTATTTGTGATTTACCCGTGATTTATTTGTGATTTATCCGTGATTGAATTGTTGCGATAAAAGCATAATCATCAAATCTCAAGCATAATTAACATTTGAACCGTATCTGTTTATACGATGATGTTTACTTGTTGCGTTTTTTTTTACTTTTTTATGTTTTGTTAATGCTACTGTTATATTATAGCAGTTGCGATTTGTATTGTGATTAAAATGTAATTTTATAATTGTGATTAATGCTTTATAATCAGATCTCAAGCATAATTAACATTTGAATCGTATCTGTTTATACCACGATGTTAACTTATTGCGTTTCTTTTCTTTTTATTGTATTTTATTATTTTGTTAACGCTACTGTTATATTACAGCAATTGTGATTTAGATTGTGATTTACATGTGCTTCAATGATGCCATTTAACATTGTTTCATTAATTAAAATTATTAATAAACATACACTGCGTTGTGTTAATTTCTGAAACAAAATCTTGAACAATCTTCGTTGTTCGTTAACTGCATGGAGCAAATCAAACGTAAAAAGCAAAGACAACTGAGCATTTGTGTAATATTATACTTTGCTTTTATCCAAAATTTCTCAATTATCTATGTGACACACAATGCTTAATGCCGAAATATAAAATGGAGTATTAAATTAGGGCAGTTTAAATGTTGTACAGTTTTGGACAAAAATAGAGTTATTAAAACAACGTTTGAATCAATGCTGCTCAAAGCTTCAATTAATTATTTGCAAGCAATTATGATCGGATTCACAAAGGCGACAATAAACACATACCATTAGCATTTATTTGAGTGAGATAAATATTCGGCACAATTGTGTCGTGTACTGAGAAAACTGGGCATAATGCATGTGCGTAAAGTGTCGTCCCAGATTTGCCTATGAAGTCAGCACAGGCTAATAAGGGACGACATTTTCCGCGTAAAGTGTCGTCCCAGATTTGCCTGTGCAGTCAGCACAGGCTAATCAGGGACGACACTTTCCGCCTAAACCAGATTTTCGCTAAGAAGAGACATTATTTAAACGAAAAATTCCATAAAAGCGGAAAATGTCGTCCCTGATTAGGCTGTGCGCACTGCACAGGCTAATCTGGGATGACAAATTTGCGCACAAGCATTATGCCCAGTTTTCTCAGAACACGACACAATTAACTTAAATAATAAAAATAACACACTATGCATATGAATAATTATATATATATATCTCGCTCAAGTCAAGCTACTAAAACACGGAATTCTTCAGAAAGGCGGTTTCTTATCAAATTTCTTCCATGTCTAGTCCAAGTCTGTACGTAGGCAATAACTTGCTTTCGTTTCTCCTCGCACCGTCCCACCGTACACCTAAAGTTCCCATGGCAACGGCATTTCGACTCTGGTCAATTTTGGCCTCTTTTGCCTTCGGTTTCACACGCAGTCTCCCCGGGTTGTCAAACTCGTGGTCACTAATATTGAAATAAATACAAATAAATACATTACTACAGTTGGTTGAAAAAACATGTTGTTGTTTTTTTCTTTTAAATTTTACTTAAAATATTCCGAATGGACATATTACATGTATTTCCATTATAACAGTTTGTGCACGACTAAATAAGCTTTACGGACAAACAAAATTACCGAATATCGGAAGAGCTCTTGATGTTTGGTTCATCTTCACCTTTGCCATCGACGTTATATTGACCAACGAGTTTGTACACATTCTTTTTCGAGGTTGTATAGAAGAAGTGCCTGAAAGTTTTAACAATAGTTTGGGTTGGAATCTAAATGCATCGGAGGTCAATTTAGGGCATAATATGAAATAAACACGACTTATAAGCCTGTTATCCGCGAGTGACTATATGAAAATGGAATTATAACATTTTTAATGGTTTTAATTTTAAGGCAGTGTAGTATATCGACATTAAGTGACTATAACTATAAACATACATAATTATGTTCGCACAACTATGTTCCATATGTATGCATACTTGTTTATTAGTTTTAGCAAAAACTGTTCTCGGTAATATAAGTATTAAATTACTGACCCTTCACCCTCACGGACGAAGAGTCTTATTTATGGTAACATTATGTCTGAATTTCGATTCAGAAGTTTCTTATAAGTGCAGATTATGTTCATCTGTTCTGTTTAAAGATTTTAAAACTTTACTTTTTATAAATTGTACACGGCTGAACGCACACAGGACAGGGCACAGAATCACACGAAGACAGTAAATAGACACGAACTATTAAAGGGACACACACATTTAAAATAATTGAAGAATATTGTTTGACAACATAGACGTTACCAATTCTATACTAATAACAACTAGTCGTTCTAGCCGAATATCGACTTGCCGTGCTTGCCTTGAATTTCGTTGCTTGTCGTGTTAGCCAAATTGTTGATGTACATTAGAAATGTCATTAAGTGGTGTTTTCAGGTAATTTTTTCGGACAAAACACATTTTATATGGAATTAATCACGTCCGCACATATTGGTTCACTGCAAAAAGTAATATATAACAGATATTTTGGACGATTTCAAATGTGCTTGTCGTGCTTGCGTGCATTGTAACGTTAAAACTAGGAATTTGCCTCGAATGATAGACTAAACTACTCATCTGGTGACAAATATTTATATAACCGGGAATAGTGCTCAACTTTTCCCTTAGCCTGCGCTTTATCTCGTCAAAAAAGAGTAAATAATAAGATACTTACGTGGATTTGAAATTTCTAAGCGTGACCAATGTTGACAAATTTCTACTTAGCGTGCTAGCGAAAATGACGTCACAAACCACGTGGTATGTCCACACTGAGGTGATGACAATAGCTCTTTTTTTTTTTCAAAAAATAGATGAGCTAATAAGCATAAACCGTTTAGGTATTCATTAGCTTTAGCAAGCAGAGCAAGACGAAGTAAAATCGACTTAACTTTCTTTATATGAATGGTTGGGATCATTCAGTCCAAATGAGGTCCAGTCATAGGTAAGGTTTGATGATAAGTGGACACAAGCAGCAAACTGTGTTAGTATGCTAGTCGTGTATAAAGCAGTGTTGTTGCTAGTAAACCTAAATAACCAACAAAAAGCCCATATGAATAACCTAGTCCAAATGAGGTTAAGATCGAAGAAAAAAGAAGGGTTGAGTGAAATGGATTGATAAATGGTTGCAAGGAGTGATGGTTCTAGACATAATGGTTAAATCTACTTAGCTTGTTATTGATGGAAGGACAGACAGACTAACAAACATAAAATATGCATCCAACATCAAGATGCCTGGTGAATAAAAGCATAATAGCTGCTTATAACATCAAGACAGCATTTTCTGGAAGTTTCTACATACCGGTAATATTAAATGATGCACTTGACAAAGAGCAAGGCCAGATGAAAATTAACACATTTGTACCATGGAATGACTATTTTAATAAAGTTCAAACTAGTAATTAATATCACAGAAAGCAAGACATGAATGCATATTATTGAAACAAACCATCCATGGGATATTCAATAAGGATACACTTACCAAACTCTTGTACTTTTTGTAACAAAGTTCATTACCTTTTGATAATACTATTTGTAAAACAAAAAGCAAATTATGGCCCTTAAGTGCTCAACTGAGTTCATAGACCAATTGTTTCAGACTTGACCTGTGGATAATGGTTTGGATCAAACATGAAGACACATGGCCTTCATGTTGTCTAGATTCACATTCTGATCAAGTTACCTGTAGAGGGAGTCATAAATAAGGCCTTTAGAGTGGTTGATTGTTTAAGATTTGACCTGGTATCATAGTTTTTGAACACACCTGAACCAGATTAAAACTTGAACTAGATGTTGTCCAGATAAACATTCTAAAATTGTTTTATCAAGATTAAATGAACAAGAGCTGTCTCCATAGGATGACATATGCCCCCGAAAAACGCTTTGATAAAAGTTATGAGCATTTTTTGAAACCTTAATGCAGATTTTGAAACCTTAACGCGGACCCTAAGTTCAAGGTCAAGGGCACAGGGGTCAACATTTTTGTGCATATGGAAAGGCCTTGTCCATATACACATGCACACCAAATATGAAGGTTACATATGAAGCGACATAAAAGTTATGAGCATTTTTTGAAACCTACACCCAGAGTGTGATGGACAGACGGATGGACAGACTGACAGTGCGATCACTATATGCCCTCCTTCAGGGATAATATCCTGTTTTGTAGAGCACTTAAACATACCAGAGCTCCAGATAAGATGCGTATCTGCGTATTTACGCATTGAAAAATTACAAAAACGCTTTAAAAATCGGCCCATTACGTAAAATTACGCAATACAAATCTTGGTACGTATTTGTGATCGATTAAAATGCGTAACCGGTTTAACCAATAATCTAGTTGAGTGTTTAGTTAGTGTAAGTTAACCTTTGAATCAAAAGTAAGTCAATCAAAAGAACCTTGCAATCAATGTGGGGGCCCATCGTGTTCTAAGTTTGAAAAAGGGACGTTTAAAGCGAACAGCCGCTCCTGCAGGAAGTAACTGTATATTGCAAAATGCCAATAGAAATAAATCTTATGATGCTTCTAGAATTGTAAAAAACATTTTAAGCGATCTAATTGTTGAAGAAGTTTATAGTTTACTTACATAGACCACATGCAGTGTACTTTATTTTCCATTGTACAAGCAATGCCATAACTTAGTTTAATTGCAAAATGACGTTTGTGTACTAGATATATAAATACTCTATGCAAGAAAGACCCACTCAAAACAGAGATACAATGCATGTAAGTTGAATATTTTAAAGACATTCTGTTAATTTCATCATTTAAATTTATTTTGTTTGCATTTATTTATAACAAAAAATAATATATTTCTAGATCAAACACGCCATGTACTATGTCAGTTTTCTATAGAAATGGAAAATACCCCTCACTATTTCTTAATACCCTTTATGGCTGAAACAACTGAGTAAAATATCCTTTAACAATAATATCAGGGGGTAAAATACCCTTTAGACTTAATCCTTATCTGGAGCTCTGACCTTATGTATGTGCAGAATAATTACATAAATAAATATTAATAGTAACAAATACTGAATAAGGTTTACCAAATATAAGTGAAAGATGCTTTGAAGACTCTGTAATGTGAAGGACAATACATAGTTGTGTCACTTGGTCCTAAATTATGTTCCAATCTTCTAAATATACATGTATGTGTCATTCTTAGACATACAAGTGAAACCATTAAAGTTTATGATAAGGAATATATAAACTCTTTCTGTGGGATAGGCAACACAACTGCAGAAGTCTTGTTTTTTTCAGATCCTCTTCCATTGATGTATTTGCTTCTTGAAGACACCATGTCCGATTCACAGCCTAATGTCAGGAGCTTATGCACATGCTCTGAACACTTCAGGTGCCTAGCTTTGGAATTCACACTTACAACATGGTCTTCATGAGGTGTTCACATTGTCTTTACGAGGTTTTCACATTTCATCCATGTCTTCAAAGCCCTCCTCGGGGAAATCTCCAACCTCCACGTGCTCTGGTTTCACAAAGCCTCCGTACTTGTCTGGACACTGGAAATACTTTCGTCCCTGCACCCTGTAAGTTATCCAGTTTTATGTTTTGACATTGTTTTACAGATTAACAAATGATGGTGATTATAAGCACTTTTGTCAATGTCTGCACAGAATTTTCATTTTTTAGTTCAAAGAAAACCATTACAAATAGTTTTACAAAATAATTTAACAACAGCTGTCCCAAGACAGCACTATTATTCTTCCACTTTGAAAGTGTAATGTACATTTACATCAGTTTTCTGTTATATGCATAATGACCACACAGAGTAAGACATATAGTAGTATATATAACATGGAATCTTAAAGCGGATTTTTTATTATTAAAACACAAAATATGACAAAACAGAGAATCTGGATTTTCAAACATGTCAGATTAGTTAATTTAGTAAAAACTTTTTAAAGGTCTGCCTGTTAGGTACCTAAGAACAAGAGTTATTAAGAGGAAACTGACTCTGAAACCATTTATATATTTTAGTAACAATGACCTTGATTCATCTGACTCTAAATGCATTATGTCTGCACGTAAGCTATTTACAAACAAGAGTGCCAAACTCTCACAAGATACGCCTGTTTAAAGGTTTTGGACAACTTGATATTTTTACCATTTGAGTGGCAAAATAATATATTTTTGAAAATTAAGCATCACATATCTAAACACACTAAGTGACACTGTGACCTATTCTTTAACCTGGCATGACCCATATTTAAACTTGACCTATATATCATTTAGACACAACTTCTGACCAAATTTGGTGAAGATCGTATGAAAACTTCTTTAATTAGAGAGCGGACACCATGCTAAATGCTTGAAATGCACTAAGTGACCTTGTGACCTAGTTTTTGACCCAATGACCCATATTCGAACCTGACCTAGATATAGTCTAGACACAACTTCTGACCAAGTTTGGTGAAGATCAGATTAAAACTATATGAATTAGAGAGCGGACACTGCTGTGCACGCCGCTTGCCACCGCTCTCCAAGGGTGATTTGAGAATACGTTTGAACGGGCGTGTAAAAAATGACAGCACAATATCTCAATCCAAATTCAAGTTATTGAACAGGAACACTTGGTTCTATATTTATTAACTGTGATCCTGACCACGCTGGATGACAAAGATGGATTGGCCCGATTGCCCCTCCCTCGTTGCAATCCCATGCTAGGTCTGCATGTAAGCTAGCAATAAGAGTTTTTTCAAGCAAACTCTTATCTCAATTTCTTCAGTACATAAACTACAATTAGGGGCTAAACACTCCTCAATTACGCCTCAAAGTTATAGGCTTTGGTAGGTGGCATAAAAATATGATCCTAAGGACATGTGCAAAGTTTAAATTGAAAATCTGTATTAACAAAAATAAATACTTGTTGGATGCAAACTAGACAATCTATTTCAACTGGCAAACAAACCTTTTGTAAGTACTTAAGTGGGCATAATCCGCCAAAAAGTTAGTCACCATTTAATGTCTTAATCAGTGAATGTTCATAAAGACCCTGGGCACATATGTAACATTTAATTTGAACATCTGTAGTGAATTTTGAGAAATGGAGAATATGCAAAGGTTAACCACAATTTTCTAAGCACAATAGATATTATTTTGCTAAATTGCAGGCCAGAGTTATGGAGTTATCCCCAACACATGAGTGAATGCAGGACAGAGTTATGGAACAATGAGCCTGAAAACATATATGAAGTTACAATTGAATACCTTAACCCGAGCAATATGCAAATATTGACGCCGACATTTGGATGAGTAATATAGCTATGATATCATTTAATGAGAAGGTAATACAGAATAAACCGATAGACAATAAGATAAAATCAAGCAAACAAAGAACTTAACATGTTGTGAAAAGCAAGTCAAGAGAACAAACATATAGACAGATGCATGCAAGCTCATAAATGAATCACGTTGATGACAGTTATATCAAGTGGAAAATATTTTTCCTCTGTCTTTTTATTTTGGGTTGCAGCAATTAAGCTTCATTTGTAGCACGAAGATAAACAAACAATATTGTATTCACCCGGTAAGGCTCTAACCACAAACTGCACTCCGTTTACTTACGTGCCGTTGTTCTTTCCCACAGGTTCATCATATTGTACCCCCACCCAGTATCCTGGCTTGAAGTCTGTTGTCCCTGTATAATATACACATTTTGTATATCATTAGGATTTTATGCAATATGGCAGTTATTAAAATGCATTCATTTAACCAACTGGACTCACACATTTTCTAGGCAAGAATAGCCAAACCCAATGGCTAACTAGTACAATGTGTACATACTTGTATCTGACAAAATTAATATGCTGAATCCTTATATGCAACAATAAAAAAGTTGAATTGTTTTTATTATTTAAAAAACAAAAAAATATGTTGCCTTTTATCAGATTCTATTTAAACTATCACAAATGTTTTATAATTATATGGGTCGTGTTCTGAGAAAACTGGGTATAATGCATGTGCGTAAAGTGTCGTCCCAGACTAGCCTGTGCGGACGCCTGTGCAGTCCGCACAGGCTAATCTGGGACAACACTCTCCGCCTAAATTGGATTTTTGCTAAGAAGAGACTTTATTTAAACTAAAAATGTCATAAAAGCGGAAAGTGTCGTCCCTGATTAGCCTGTGCAGACTGCACAGGCTAATCTGGGACGACACTTTACGCACATGCATTAAGTCCAGTTTTCTCAGAACATGACACATATAATGAAAGAAGCATGAAGCAGAAACATACCTCTATACTGAACACACCCTCTTCTAGCAGGCTGGCCTGGCACTTTCACTTCACACCTGAAAATGTTGTCACCTTATTTTGTTAGTAAGTAATATTTTGAATAATAATAGGTAAAGATCTTATTTAAAGGTGTTGAAAATAGTACATAAAACTGATCTTTATAGTTAACCCTGTTCTGAGTAATTTTGTAATAGAAAGTATTTTTAAACAAGAAATGTGTTTGTCAGAAACACAATGCCTCCTATTGCGTCGCTTTGAAATAAAATTTCAATTTATCATTTGGCAGGTTTAGAAATTATCTCCCTTTTAAAGCTTATTACTTCCCTTGGATTGTATTTTTTTTACTTTTGACCTTGAAGGATAACCTTGACCTTTCACCACTCAAAATGTGCAGCTTCATGAGATACACATATATGCCAAATATCAAGTTGCTATCTTCAATATTCAAAAAGTTATAACCAAACTTTAACGAAGGTTAAGTTTTGGTTAAAGTTTTGGGACACACACATACAATGACAGACAGACAGACAGGCCAAAAACAATATGCCCCCAATCTTTCGATCCGGTGGGCATAAAAATCCCCTTCGCATAAGGAAGTTGTATTCTGTACAAGAAATGCCCACAACACACAAAATATTTTAACTTGCAGTGTGACCATAACCTAAAACCTAGAGAGCTGTAACTTGTTTGCAACATATCATGTGACGATTGCGCAAAATAATAATATGTTGATTATTATGCAGAATTAGTAACATTCTTGGTAAGATTTGACTTTTGAACTTCATGTGTGACCTTGTTCATAGGAAACTGGTTCTTGCATGTGAAACATTGTCAGAGTTAAGTTTGTAACGGTGCCAGGTTATCAAAATTAGCCAAGGGACGCAGCGGACACTAAAGTAAAAATACACAAATATTCACTATATATCAAAGGAACTTCAATTATGTCCATGACTGTTAATGAAGACATCTGAAACTTGCACTCGATACATTGTCTAAAGATAATGAAAACTTCTGCCAATTTGAACTAAGTTCTCTCAATGAATTATGAATGTCTATTCTGGACGCTATAGAGAATGTTAAATCCACATGTAACGTTGACATCTAACATGCTTATTCACGTGCAAGTAACATTTTACACTTACCAATTGTCATGATAAAAGTTGAAAATACTCTAAATAGAAAAGATATCAACATTGTGCAGGCATAAGAAAAACCAGAGCTGTGTTTGTGAAACACAATGCCCCAGTGACCTTGACCTTTGACCTAGTGACCTCAAATTATGTTTGTTTGTAGATCTCAATGAAATGCATGCACATGTGAAGTTTAAAGAACATAGACCCAAGAGTTTTCATTTTATGAGCAAGGTTAAAGTTTTGGGACAGACAAACACATACAAAGACCGACAGACAGGCCAAAAACAATATCTCCCCTGATCATTCTATCTGGGGGCATAAAAAATGCATAACTGTATCATGAACACAATCCTTTAAACCAAGATCTATGTGTTTTAAAGGTACCAATATCTAAGTGTTCCATTTTTATGCAATATTTCAACATGTTAGTCATGCTGCCTGTCTTGCTTTTTTTTCTCTCTCTTCTCCTGCCTACCTGTCTTGAACATTCACACTCTTACCTGGCTCCAACATTCACACTCTTTAGACTTACATGTCTCCCACATTCCTGCTCCTTCCTGTCTCCCACATTCATGCTCCTACCTGTCTCCCACAATTATGCTTCTACATGTCGCCCACATTCACACTCTTACCTGTCTCCCACATTCACACTCTTACCTGTCTCACACATTCATGCTCCTTCCTGTCTCCCACAGTCATGCTCCTACATGTACCTGTCTCCCACATTCATACCCCTACCTGCTCCCACATTCATACTCGTACCTGTCTTCCACATTCATGCTCCTACCTGTCTCCCACATTCCTGCCCCTACCTGTCTCCCACATTCATACTCCTAACTGTCTCCCACATTCATACTCCTACCTGTCTCCCACATTCCTACTCCTACTGGTCTCCCACAATTATGCCTCTACATGTCACCCACATTCACACTCTTACCTGTCTCCCACATTCATACTAATAAGTCTCAGCATTTAATTTAGCTCATGTCCAGCTCTATAAGTTGAACATAAGAAAATATGAATTTGAAATCACTCTTTTCTCTCAATTTTACAGCATTTTTAGGCAAAAAACCAACAACAATAATTTGCCAATTCTAGTCAAAATGAGGTGATTTTTCCAAATACTAAGGGACCCGGCCCCATTCCCTAAATGGGTAAAACAAAGACACTGTACCTGTCTCCCACATTCATGCTCTCTACCAGCTGCCTGTCATGCTCCTCTCTCACACACACTGTGCCTGTCTCCCGCATTCATGCTCTCCACCAGCTGCTTGTCCTGCTCCCCTCTCACACACACTGTGCCTGTCTCCCACATTCATGGTCCCCACCAGCTGCTTGTCCTGCTCCTCTTTCACACACACTGTACCTGTCTCCCACATTCATGCTGTCTACCAATTGCTTGTCCTGCTCCTCTCTCACACACACTGTACCTGCCTCCAACATTCATGCTGTCTACCAGCTGCATGTCCTGCATCTTTCTCACACACACTATGCCTGTCTCCCACATTCATGGTCTCCACCAGCTGCTTGTCCTGCTCCTCTCTTACACACACTGTACCTGTCTCCCACATTCATGCTCTCTACCAGCTGCTTGTCCTGCTCCTCTCACACACACTGTACCTGTCTCCCACATTCACGCTCTCTACCAGCTGCTTGTCCTGCTCCTCTCTAACACACACTGTACCTGTCTCCCACATTCATGGTCTCCACCAGCTGCTTGTCCTACTCCTCTCTCACACACACTGTACCTGTCTCCCACATCCATGCCCTCCACCAGCTGCTTGTCCTGCTCCTCTCTCAAACACACTGTACCTGTCTCCCACATTCATGATCTCTACCAGCTGCTTGCCCTTCTCCCCTCTCACACACACTGTACCTGTCTCCCACATTCATGCTCTCCACCAGCTGCTTGTCCTGCTCCTCTCTCACACACACTGTACCTGTCTCCCACATTCATGCTCTCCACCAGCTGTTTATCCTGCTCCTCTCTCACACACACTGTGCCTGTCTCCCACATTCATGCTCTCTACCAGCTGCTTGTCCTGCTCCTCTCTCATCCTCTTCTCCTCCTGCATTACCTGTCTCCCACATACATGCTCTCCACCAGCTGCATGTCCTGCATATTTCTCACACACACTATGCCTGTCTCCCACATTCATGCTCTCCACCAGCTGCTTGTCCTGCTCCTCTCTCACACAACCTGTACCTGTCTCCCACATTCATGATCTCTACCAGCTGCTTGTCCTGCTCCTCTCTCACACACACTGTGCCTGTCTCCCACATTCATGCTCTCCACCAGCTGCTTGTCCTGCTCCTCTCTCAAACACACTGTACCTGTCTCCCACATTCATGCTTTCCACCAGCTGCTTGTCCTGCTCCTCTCTCTCACACTCTGTACCTGTCTCCCACATTCATGATCTCTACCAGCTGCTTGTCCTGCTCCTCTCTCGCACACACCGTACCTGTCTCCCACATTCATGATCTCTACCAGCTGCTTGCCCTGCTCCTCTCTCACACACACTGTACCTGTCTCCCACATTCATGCTCTCCACCAGCTGCTTGTCCTGCTCCTCTCTCATACTCTTCTCCTCCTGCCTTACCTGTCTCCCATGTTCATGGTCTCCACCAGCTGCTTGTCCTGCTCCTCTCTCACACACACTGTACCTGTCTCCCATGTTCATGGTCTCCACCAGCTGCTTGTCCTGCTCCTCTCTCACACACACTGTACCTGTCTCCCACATTCATGCTCTCAACCAGCTGCTTGTCCTGCTCCTCTCTCACACACACTGTACCTGTCTCCCACATTCATGCTGTCTACCAGCTACCTGTTCTGCTCCTCTCTCATCATCTTCTCCTCCTGCCTTACCTGTCTCCAACATTAATGATTTCCACCAGCTGCTTGTCCTGCTCCTCTCTCATCATCTTCTCCTCCTCCAGCCTTACCTGTATCTCATATTCATAGTCTCCACCAGCTGCTTGTCCTGCTCCTCTCTCATCCTCTTCACCTCCTCCTGCCTTACCTGTCTCCCACATTCATGGTCTCCACCAGCTGCTTGTCCTGCTCCTCTCTCATCCTCTTCTCCTCCTCCTGCCTCTGCTGCTCCTCTGGCGTCAACTCCTTGAACCTACCTATCTTGTTACGCTCCTTGAATGCTCGCACAGTGTCTGAAAAAAATAAAAGTTAAACACTTTACTGTATAATTACACATTGTGATGCATTTGTTGCCCTTGAAAATCTAAATTTATAAAAGATCTTTCTAACAGTAGATTCAAGTTGTAAAGGCTTCATTTCTAAACCCAAGATGCTGATGAGCAGAAAACAGCATAAACCCTTAACAGCATGCCAGTTACTAGAGTTACTTGCAGGCTGTTTAGGTTTATGTTGGATGCAAAAGCCATTTTCAATTCTAAGCTGAAAAGGGTTTAACCAAATTCTAATTATTATCTTATTAAGTAATGTTTGAATGGCCTAAAATGCTGGAATAATGTCAATTGTTTTGCTCACATTTAAGTGGTTACACTGTATCTAAAACAGCAACAGAAATTTTGCTTAGCAACTTTATTGTCTTACGGTGGATCATATATTTGAATTGGCCACATTTTTAGTGGCAATACAGTGTCTTAAAGAGTAATAGAAATAATGCATAATAAGACCTTTGTCTTACTGTTTGAATGTCCTGAATAGTTATATCTTAAATACATTCTTTATTGCCCTTATTTTTTCTTTGAATTTTCCAATGTAGTATTGTTATTCAAAACAATGTTTGTGTATATTTCATCTTCATTGTATTATGGATGTAATATCAAATAGATCAATTGTGTATGGCCATGTAATATCAAATAGATCAATTGTGTATGGCCATGTAATATCAAATAGATCAATTGTGTATGGCCATGTAATATCAAATAGATCAATTGTGTATGGCCATGTAATATCAAATAGATCAATTGTGTATGACCATGTAATATCAAATAGATCAATTGTGTATGGCCATGTAATATCAAATAGATCAATTGTGTATGGCCATGTAATATCAAATAGATCAATTGTGTATGGCCATGTAATATCAAATAGATCAATTGTGTATGGCCATTGTTGTGACAGAGTGGAATATATCACCTGCCGTAGATTTACTTGCTTTCCATGACTTAACTTATTGTGTATATATATATATATATATATATATATATATATATATATATATATATATATATATATATATATATATATATATATATATATATATATATATATTGTTTTTTATTTATATATTTAAAAAAAAGCAAACAATAATTTAACAAACAGAATAATATTATAATGTGTTTAATCATACATTGTATATGCTCAGCATGAACATGTCAATCAATCCTCTATCTTTCAAATTATTACCCATTACATTAACCATTCTCTATTTATCACAATAGATATACATGAATTCAGAATTGCATTAGAAAGCTGAATAAAGAGAGCTTATTGTTTAAAGGATTGGCTTTAATTTATCAAATTTGATGATGATAATACTAATACTAGTTATGTTTAAGAACTGAATGGACAAGGTTATTTTATAATACAAGTCAATCATTCACAAGTGCTTCAATAGATTAAGCTGATTATTGACCTCGGTTGAGAGAATATGTCCAAAAACATTTCATTTGACAAGGAAAAATTTGGAAGTTGCAAGGAAAATTTGGTCAATTTTTTACAAACCAAGAGCCATAATTATGAAGTGCTTCAGCTGATCTGGCTTGTTATAAAACTTGGTCAAAATATTGTGCTCACAAACATTAATTTATTCTAAAATTGTATGATACAAATAAACAAGACTATTGCCAAGCAATATAAGTCCCCTACTGGCTCTACCATTGTCAGAATTTGTTGTTGTTTTTGGGCTGCCATAGCAACCAGAATTTTTGACGTAGGAACAAAATGAAATGATGTGCATAATTCCCGTATTGCCATCTATCCATGATTCAATTTTCATGAAAAAATATGAAGAACTTTAAAAGTTATTGCAGGATCCAGAAAAGTGTCACAGACAGACAGACAGGCTCACAGACGCACAGAGCGCAAACCATCAAGTCCCCTCCAGTTTAACCAGTAGGGGACAATAATTAGGGAACAATCTCATGGTATTAGCCTGCCAAGCCCATGCCACATGTATTCCAATGATTCTTTTCATTTTGGAGCAAATCAACAAATAAATGTGTGTAAAGCAAATGGTGATGACTGGTACCTTGTCGCTTTTCATATTCTTCTGGACTGAGTTCAAACTTCTCAACTTTAGAAACATCCTCAAACTCTCCTACTTTTGCTTGAGGGTCAATTACCTGAAGACGTAATAAAGTATTAAATAATTTGAAACAATGTGAAAAAAAACATAATGTATAATTCATAAAAGTAGCATTTACTCCGAAACATCAGACATATTTAAGAAATGTTTTATGACACATCTGACACAGAACATTCCATCTTGTTTCATTTTAACTGTTTACCACTTAGACATGTATTTTTACGCATTTGTAGTCCATTAAAGAGTTAAATTTACTTAAAGACCTTTCTTACTAGATTATAGTTTTAAAGACAACATTTCTGACCATAAGATACTGATGAGCAGCAAACAGCATAAAACCTGAACAGAATGCGAGTTGCTCACAGGCTGTTCTGGTTTTATGCTGTTTGCGCATAGTCATTTTAACTTTGCTTCTGAGTAGGAAAGGGTTCACACACATACATGTATTCTCATGCCATCTTCAATGGGATAGGAGCCTAGCATGGCCAAGTCATTGTCGAGCTGGCAGACAAGTCTGTTCTCATTGGTGTAGAGCTCTAACCTCATGCTGCCCACATTTGCACCAGTCAGCAATACCAGCTTGCCCTGAAAAAAACATACCATTTCAAAATAAAGAAGAAACATGAAAACACCCCAAAACCAGGTTTTTAATGTTTAAAATATTAAATAATTGTGCGATCCATTCCCAATATTGGTCTGCATGGAAGCAACCTACAAACATAATTTCAGCACTATACCATCATCCAATCTCAAGTTGATATCAACGGAATTGATAGGTCGCAGTGGTGTAAAGATATGGTGTCCGCCCAGCTACCGGGAGGTAACAGGTTTGATCCACCCTATGGAAGCGTTCTTTAAATCTCCCCCAAAGACACCCAAAGTGCTGGTTCTAGGCCCAAGAAACAGTATTTCAAATAAGTAAAGTAGTAAGTACTTCTAATGCAATCAAGCTAACATAAATAAGTTTAAACTAAATTAAACCAACTGAATTGTTCATATACAATTAATCTACCTAACTTTCCTCTGGTATAAATTTATCTTGACATAATTATGAAATTAAAGAAGTGACTTACAGTGAATTTTTTCACCCAATTGGGAACAGGTTCAGTACCCATGCCATTGGGAATTTTTCGCGTTGTGAAATCACCAAATTGGGAAAAAACGAGTCACAAAATCTTCCAATTGGGAAAAATCAAGTTGTGAATTGTACCAATTGAAGAATGGTATTTTAATGACTTTGTTTTAATTTTGTCAGCTTTAAATGACACAGGAAAGCAACATAAACTTTGATTCACAGTCTTGCACAAACAACAACATGCTATCGAAACACAGATTGTTACAAACAGAGTTCTCTGTTTTTATCTGCTTTAAATATATCAAGAATGGCATCTTTCTGGGCTGATGAGAGTCCAGACACCCCAAGCTGCATAGCCTTATCAAAGCACTAAGTGCTTATTTTTGTTGCAGTGTACTGAGGGGAATGGGTGGACAAAACAGATGCTGAACTTTATTTAACAAAGCTAAAATCATTTAACGATTTGCTTTTGACTTAACTAGGCTTTAATTTCTTTCAGCAATACTTACTATTGCATACATGCCATAATTTTTCAGACCAATTCCGGGACGTTGAGTTAAATTGTCCGGGACTTTTGCCGATTTTCCGGGACATGTATAAACTGTAGCGATATTTATAGACATATGCATTTTTGGTACGTTTTTTTTTGTTTCGCGTCGTTAATTGCAAAAGTTCGAAAGCCTATCCGAAATACACTTGATCTATTAACGTCAAATTAAACATTACTACTTCCGTTACTAGATACAAGCCACGTGTTTTCAGTGTAAGCGTTTTAAACATAGATGGTTACGTCACTGCGTTATTGTTATTAAGACCGGTGTGTAACGCGTAGTTGTTGATGCGCCTTTATTCATTTATAACATATATATAATAAAAAATACATCAATACAGTACCGTTAGATCGTCAACTCAAATCAATTCACAATACATACAACCAATCACAATAAAACAAATACAACAAAACAGTACCGGTAGATCGTCAACTTAAAATCCGGACAGGATGACGTTTTTATATGCTTACTTTTTTACTCAACTTCTTTGTCGGTTAAACGTGCGAACATATACTGCTTTTAATTTTTTAATCAGCGATGTTGGACTTCAGATGTGTGAACAACTATCATTTGCCCTTACGCAGCGGGAAATAATGACGTAGTAGATTAAAGTCAATTAACAACCACATTAAACAATGCCGCCTTTTCGGTTTGACCGCGAACGTGAGACAATCGATATGATAACAGGACCCCTGTTAATTGATTGATTTTGACACGTAGCGTAGTCTGCCTATTCGGGTAGGCATTTTCATGGAGACGCTGCAGATATACACAGATTCGAGATGCAGTTAAGCCTTAGATAAGGTACATGTATATATGGATTTTGTAAATTCCGGGACATTTGACAGATTTCCGGGACAGCGGGACAAGTTCTTCATTTCCGGGACTGTCCCGGACAATCCGGGACGTATGGCATGTATGACTATTGTGACTCAAGGTGAATATTGCTGGAAGCGTTAGAAAATTCAGACTGGTTTATAGTTCGCAATAACATACACGTATTTAATGTACAAATGTAACATGAAATGTTTAAACCAGTCATTGATTGAGAAGTCAAATAGGCCGCAAGTTACAACGGTATGGAAATACGTCAAGTTGGTGTTTTCAGGGATTGTTAACTCGCTTTTGATTGGGATTTTTTTGTATTTTTTCGGAAATTGGGACGGGTCCGGTTCATTTTGGAAACGGGTCTGTAGGTCATTGGGAACGGGTCCATTTACCGGACCCGCCCAAAGAAGGAAAAAAACACTGGACTTATAACTGGTCATTTACAGGAACAGAGAGCTAAGCAACAGAAAAATAAACAGAGTCGTGGTTGTTTCGAGTAGTGACATAATTTTTTGATCTGGAAACAATAGGTGGAAAAACAAAATTTACCCTCAGCTAAATTTTTCAATTGCAAACAAGTCTGTTGTACTTTTCCATATTAAAGTAAATATTGATAACCTTAGCAATAAAAAGCGCTCTGATAATTCTTGTTGTTTTATTTATGTTGAATCAGTTTAAGCTATATCAATAGCTTTTGCCAGCTTTGAATTGCTGAGGCTCAAGAAAATACCAAACCATTGCAATATATCCTTAATTGGTCACAGAATACGTCTGTTTAGTGATGCGCACTGATCAGCTGCGGAGAACTGCCATTGTGTTTATGAAGGACTGCATATGGAGTCCGTTTAAATGGACTAATGCTTATCCCCTTTGGTACGACAAATTATTAAATGATAATGGTGTCATAAAAAACCAGTTGCTCTTCATCCAAAAAGAGTCACCATCCGAATATCATGATACAATTAAATACCTTCAAATCCCCAATAGTGACATCTTTCTGAAATCTTCTTTCACTACCGAATGAATTTGAAGAGCTGGATATAGTTACTGTTACCAAACTCTGTGTTACGACTGCGTATTCTTGAGCCATTTTGTAAAAAATGCTAGAATATTCGCCGGTCTCCAATATGACAAATCGATTAAACGAGTATAAATGCCATCTCTTTCCTACCAAATGACAAAGGGCTCATTGAACACTACTCGCTGCGTTGCCGTAACGATGATATGCATACTTATATTATTTATTTTCTCACAAAAAAAAATAAAAAAAAATGCGGTGCCATCTAATAAAGAATCCAACATCAATTTTAATGGAACAAATTCAAAGCTAGCTCGGTTAATCTTATTCGTGTTTTGTACAAAATCCATATCTGGGGTATATTGTCGTACAAGAAAACACTTTAAAAGTCATTGTGTGGCACATGAAAAGAAAGATTTTTGATATGTACAAAAGTAATTGATGGATTATTTTAGTACCATCCCTTCCTTGAAAGCTTCCAAGGAGGTTTGGCAGTTGATTTCACAGTCTAACTCTTGCTGCTGACGGGAGGAAGATCGAGTGTCCTGCAGTATATGGAATGATGTACATGTACATGATACTGGAGCTTCTTGTGCATAATATAATATGGTGGAGGAAAGGATCAGATGAAATGTCACTTAGGTTGTTTATATTTCTGTTCATCACTGAAATGTGACTTGAGCGGGTTGTCTTCTCTCTTGGAGTTGCCGCCATCCAATGTCAGCTATCATATGTGAACTGCTGCTTGGGCCTGTTGGGGTTATATAGTCCGCCTTCATGTAGCGAGCAGTGCGTCTCTGAACGGCTTCAAGCTGGGCGATGCACGTCTGTTTGTAAGGGTCACATGCACGTGCAGCATACTCTAATTGTTTTTGTGCGTGCTTATAGACTAGGTGGGCATCTGGACAAGTTGCGTCTCAGGAAGCGGATTGTGTTTTGTCTTCCGGATGACTGGTTACATTAGGTTAGGTTTTCATGACATGTTTTCAAATCGAATCAAATCAAATAAATTTTATTTTGAGTCGGCAAGACAATAACAAATAACATAAGCTGTGAAGCTTTTGAACCGACTATACAACAAATGTAAACAGTAAAACAAGAGTAAAGAAGCTAGTTAAAAGAAAGACAATTACTTGGGTATTAAAATACAAATACATAATCATAAGAAATACAAATACACAAACAGTCGATACAATTTAAGGCATACAACACAAATTAATCTACAGTAGACATATTCCTTACTTTCCTGCTGGTGTTGCACTAGGAGGGGCAATTTAAGTCATGATATTATAATCATCGTGGCACGCACGGGGTAAAATATGTTTAAAACAAACAAATCAATGTAAGGATGTAGATTAGCTGGACCAGCAGCAGAGTCAGTGCAAGAAGTTATTTAAAATGACCAGGTAGTAATAAAGCATCGATGGAAACCAGAAGCAATATAAAGCAAAATTAATCGTACATTTGCAACCACAAATAAAACAATATGAGAGTTTAAAAGCTGTGTAGGAAGCTGCTGATCTATTCCTGTGGATAGGACTAAAAACTGCAATAAGAGAAAAGGAAATAAAAAACTGAACACAAAAAGAAACACAAAAGTGCGACCGGATAAAACTTATCTAAGAACGAATATCATCTCAAATCAGATTTGGGGTGAACTGATCAGCAGCTTTCTCACAATAAAACTAGTAACATAGCGAAAAGCAGCACAACTATGAGCAACACAACTATGAGCAGGCACAGGCAACATAAAGTACAAAAGCAAAAATAAAATACAAAAGCAGAAATCTGAGATCGTCACTCAAATGTATAATTTTTCATTCATTCACAGCTGCATGCTACAGTCTATGGATGGCTATTAAACATATTCGAAATATCTAATTTAGCATCCAAATAAAGTATACGTTTACTCAAAGACCTATAGAATACATGCATCGCGCTAGACAGCAGGCGACGTGTTTTAGACATGTTCAACAATAACAATAAAACAACAACAACAATGCTTTATTTAATTAGTACAAGATGATATATAACGCATTTGTTCATGTTTTCTGCATTTGTCTGTTTACAGTTCGCACAGAAGATGATGTCCACCTTGCTTCAAAAGCAAAGGCAGATCAGATAGAACGTCTGAGGTGTCATATTTTCTAATAATGTATTTGATTATCTTTCGGATAGAACGTTCCGGATACATATGAAATATGTTTATAGATTAATTTACAGAATTAACGTTTTATTTTAACAATCATGGACTTATTCTTGTTCAAATAAGAATACATATTAAACACATTATTTCAATGTACATATTTTCATTAAATTATAATAAAAACTATCCCAGCAGTGCTTCCGTTAATGGATGACCGGGTGTAAATAACGCCCAAAAACGTCGATCATGTATGTCCATTTTACAAAAAGTGCAATTTTGATAATCCCCATGTTCACTTTTTTCTAATACACCCGACGTACTAATCACAAAAGGAAATCTGATCATTCATTCTGTTTACTCCCCGTGTAATCGCCAGAAACGCCACATGGGGTAATAGATACTGATTATGAGATAGCATGATATGTGTATAAAATAATTTAGTCAAATTACACAGTCATGTATTCTGACACCAAAAATTGTCACAGGTTTTTTTTCGCCTATTTTGGGAAAAGGAGTCTGACCATATTGGGAATTTTTTATCGACAAAATTGGCCATTTTGGGAATTTTTGCTTCGATGAAACGGCTCTTTTGGGAAAAAAATGTAAATTTATCATGCTTAAATAGTTCAGTGGTTTAACAAATAAATTTGCTTTTATTTTGTCTTCTTTATATAAACAGATGCAGTATTGGGCATGTTCAACGTTTATTCAAGTACTGCAATTTTGTTTTTCAGTTACAGTTACTCTCCTTATAGCAGATATTTTTTACCAAAACAAACACTGGTTAGTCACAAATGTTATAAGACACTTCATTCTTAAAAAAACAATGTTTTTTTTGTTGTTTTTTTTGGGAAATTGGGATTTTTAACCAGGTTTTTAACCAGGTTTTCCGAAGGAAAAAACTGGTTATTAGATTGGCAAATGCTGGCGGGCGGGCGGAACAAGCTTGTCCGGGCCATAACTATGTCGTTCATTGTCATATTTTAAAGTCATTTGGCACATTTGTTCACCATCATTGGACGGTGTGTCGCGCGAAATAATTACGTCGATATCTCCAAGGTCAAGGTCACACTTTGAGTTCAAAGGTCAAAATTGGCAATAAATGAGCTTGTCTGGGCCATAACTATGTCATTCATTGTGAGATTTTACAATTATTTGGCACATTTGTTCACCATTATGGGACGGTGTGTCGCACGAAAGAATCACGTCAATATCTCCAATGTCAAGGTCACCACAACTTAAAATAGATTTATTTTGAAACAAACTTACAAAGGGGGTTAATTTTGTTTGTTCATTTCAAAAGTTCAGTTTGAGTTGTCTCCCTTAATCAGATTTTTTTTCACAATGAAAACCTGGTTTTGTGACAATTTTGTCCCTTGTTTTTTATAATTTCGGTTTGGGATGGGGTCCGTTTGCTTTGGGAGTGCCTCCGTTTTCCGGAGGCGCAGACAGTGCTGAACAACCCCTGTGTCAGGTAACTTTGCAGTCGCCAAACTGTGATGCTCAGCATCCAATGGGTAACCAGAATGCATAAGAGGGCAGGATTAACTCGAGACCATTATTTTTGATTGACATTGGTCATGAAGTAAGCGTTTATCGCAGATTGTTTAACAAGGAATCACAGTTATATTATTAACATAATATAAAATGGTAAATAAACAATGCATAATGACAATGTCGGGCATAATCATCACATCTTTTTACTGTAAACAATTACTTTAATCAATTGTTACTTGTGAACCAGTGATTTTTTTTGCTAAAAATTACCGCCGATTTTCAGCTGCTTCACAATCGCAAAGATCAACGTTTTTTCCCAAAAAGCTGACCAAAATTTCTCCAAAAAAAGCCCAATTTCCAAAAAAGAAAGCAGTCTCTTATGACTTACGATTTCTTAACTCCAGATCTCAACTCTTTTTTTTAAATCCTACAAAATATATAACTTAAATTTAGTGACCTTTTTCATTTTTGTCTATACATAATTCCCAAATTTGCCACTTTTATCAGTTAAAAAAAATCCCAATTTGACCAGACTCCTTTTCCCAAAATGGCTAGAAAAACCCCTGAACATGTCTTAGAAAAACTTAAGAACAATTTTAATTCTGTTACTTATAATCATATTTATAATACTTAATTTTTCCCAATTTCATGGTTTATCACACTATTTTTCCCAATTTCATGGTTTATCGCGCTAATTTTTCCAATTCAAATGGCACAGGCTGTTACAAATAAAAGCAAAAAAAATCACTTTGAACAGTTAAATGCAAATGGTTAGCAATTAATTACTTATGTCGGATAAGTTGTGTAAACAATACCCGTTAAAACACGTATGTGGTAACAATTTAATCTCAGTACAAGTATATTTCATCATGTCCATTTATAGAACTGAATTACACCATTTTTCTACAGCCATGTGATAATATTAGCTGCTACGTACGTACAAGTCCCTTTGTACGCATCTACAGCGTAAACCATTTCAAACATCAATATATTGTGTATTTATATTAAAAAGCCTCTTTCCTGATGGTGAGAACATTAACATAATCATTTTCTTATCATATTTCACTTTGGACAAGTGTCACGTATTCAGACCAATGAAAACAGTAGAAAAAAGACCTGCAAACTCTATAAAAATACCCTTGTATCAGAATTGAGCTGATAGTTGGTGTTTCTAGATGTGGGTACAACCTGATGAAGTTGTGGACTGCAGAAGTGGCCCACTCCCCATTTGCAGCCACCCCTCTGATCACAGACGTGAATGCCAATGGGATGCTGGATATCATTGCCGCCCCTCTTAGTGAGACACAGACAGTCCTTGAAGCCGAAACTGGGACAACCTTGAAAAATACCAAATGGCCAACACAGATGTTGGATAGTTCCATTTTTGCATCTCCTTTACAGGTGAGTGTCAGTGGAGATTTATCTAGAACAACTTTGATGATGATGATGATGATGATGATGATTATGATGATGATGATGATGATGATGAGTTGTTTATTGCCAATGTAATAACACTAATAGAAAAACTTATTGTGATTCTAACATAATTTGATGAATATTAATTTAGTTGATCTTTATTTTTCTTATCTATGCTATATCATGTATGGTTACCATATTTTTTTAATTGTCAATGAGACGATTTACAATAAAAAAGATTTACAGTTCCCTTGTTGTCAAAATAAAAAGGTATAAGCATGTTTTTTTAGAAGTGATTATTGCATTTTGCCTGTTTAGAGGTGAATATAACAGCCATTTGTTCCTCTTCAGTATGATATAGATGGTGATGGAATGCTTGATATCATGTTCTCCACCTCCTCTGGTGAGCTTCTATTCTACACTGGCAATGGAACAGCTGTGCAGGGAAAATTCATGCAGGTTTGAAGATGTCCACATGAACTTACATCACCTTCATTTTGATCAGTATTTTGATGACTACTCATGACAAGTTTGCAATTTGCCCTTGATTTTTTTCATTTATTTTACTCTAACTTGTTCTTTGTAAAGATCTACAACTTATTTTTCGTTACTTTATGAGTGCCAAAACAATACATTTAACCAGATCTTCTATAGTTCATTACCTATAATTAAAAAAATTGGTTTATAAGTGATGCATTTGGATGTCAATATTTTCTAAAATAGATTGTTACTCTATACAGGTTCCTCCAGTCTACGTGAAGCAAGACTGGTACACGCAGGTTGTAGCAGTGTCGGCAGAGAATATGCAGCAGTACATCTCCAGCACTCGGGTAAAATTAATACTAATTGTGAAATTACCATCATCCTGATACCAAAATGGTATTCTTAGTACAAATTTAACTTCCTTCATCAAACTCATAATCATTTTGGCAATTGTATGTGGGTTTTTTTGTGCTCATGATGAGCTATTGAGGTCACACTATGTCCGGCGTTGTGTCTCATATAGTGTAAGAGTTTTTTGGGGTTTTTTTCATTCAAATATGGGTAGCGGGACCTATTCCCTATGAAGAAGTATATTATTTCCTGAATGGGACCTAAATATTCCCAACTTAAGGTTAAAAAAAAAAAATAAGTCGCAAAATTTAATTAATCTCAAATCCATCTCTATAAACTGAACCTGAGTAAATATAATATTAAAATCACTTTTAAAATTTATCAATTTCAATCACATTTTCATTTTTAAGTATTGTTTTAAAAAAAAATCAGCTACACTAATTTCTCAATTTTAGTAAAAATAATATGATTTTCCCAACAAGGACAAGGTCCCATTCCCAAAATTGTGAAAAAAACACTGCAACTTGTGCACAGTCTTATTTTACATTGTTATCACTCTAGAGGCCTTGTTATCCCTCTAGAGGCAACATTTTCATCCAGTTTTGATAAAATTTAGTCAAAATGTTTGTCTAAGCTGATTTTAAATCTGGGTCATGCATGTAAAAAACTAGGTCACCAGGCCAAATCTTTAAAACAACACATGTAACCACTCTTGAATACACATGTATTACTTAACCTAGATAAACTTGGTAACAATGTTTATCTTGACAATATCTTAGGAAAGTGTGAATCTGGGTCATGTGTGTCCAAAAATTAGGTAAGTCTGTCAAATCTAAGTAATTCTTAGTCAAGTTCTGTAAAAATCTTATTTTACTAGGTCAAGTCTTTTACAGTTGTTTTCATTCAACTCAGATTGGTGTTTTAGGCCAATTTTAGCTTTTTGTTTTCACACTTCCATTGTTTTCTGGCCTTCAAAATCAGTGCTGGGTTACATGGATTAATTGGTAGGGGATCCGTGGTCTAGTGGTAACACACTGGCTTCACAATCCAGAGATCGCTGGTTCGATCCCCCGCTGCACCTTACCTACTTACTCGTCTTTCGCATGAGACGTTAAACCGAGGTGCAGTGTACTAAGTGCTATACACCGGGCACTAAAAGACCCAGGGTCACCTCTGGAACGGGGTGTCTCCTGTATCTTGCACTATCCCCCGTAACCAACTAACGCGTCTTTCTGGGGGCGATGGCCATATGGGAGACAATCCCGGTGCACTCGATAAAAAAACAAAAACAACATGGATTAATAGTCTACATGTATATTTATTGATTATGTTATTGCACATTTTGGAGTGCTTATTTGTGAAGTTTTCAGTCGTATATCACCTTTTTGTGATGTCTGACAATAGACATGTAATTATAATATTCGTACATTCAAACCAACATTGTTCCAAAGTTATTGATTTTTACAATCTGTACAATAATATTTATGCATTTTCATATCAACGTCATATCTATAGCACTTATGGTGTGATATAACTGAGTTGCTACATATTTAAAATGCAAATTTAAATTTATATCACTATGTTTCTAGTTGACTTACTTGCATCATTAAAACTGCACCACATTAATTTTTTTTCCTCAGCTTGAGTCATACTGAATGATAAGCATGAAAGAATTTTATCTTAATAAGAGATTATAATATGCATTGTCAAAAGTTCCACTGTGAGCCCTTGATGTAAAAATATAAATAATTGATGGAAATCTTGACCACAGAGGGCCGGTTACATTCCTGTTGACGCCCACATTATGGCCACCCCCGTGATAGCAGATCTGAACAATGATGACCGCATGCAGGAGCTGGTTATACCCGTCTCATACTTCTTTGATGAAGAGGACTACAGGTACCACAATACTGGACTGATACAAGATATGAGTCGCATTCTGAGAAAACGGGGCTTAATGCATGTGCAGTCTGCACAGGCTAATCAGGGACGACACTTTCTGCTTTTTATGTCCCCCACTATAGTAGTGGGGGACATATTGTTTTTGCCCTGTCTGTTGGTTGGTTGGTTGGTTGGTCTGTTGGTTGGTTGGTCTGTTGGTTGGTTGGTCTGTTTGCGCCAACTTTAACATTTTGCAATAACTTTTGCTATATTGAATATAGCAACTTGATATTTGGCATGCATGTGTATCTCATGGAGCTGCACATTTTGAGTGGTGAAAGGTCAAGGTCATCCTTCAAGGTCAGAGGTCAAATATATGTGGCCAAAATCGCTCATTTTATGAATACTTTTGCAATATTGAAGATAGCAACTTGATATTTGGCATGCATGTGTATCTCACGGAGCTGCATGTTTTGAGTGGTGAAAGGTCAAGGTCATCCTTCAAGGTCAGAGGTCAAATATATGTAGCCCAAATCGCTTATTTTATGAATACTTTTGCAATATTGAAGATAGCAACTTGATATTTGGCATGCATGTGTATCTCATGGAGCTGCACATTTTGAGTGGTGAACGGTCAAGGTCAAGGTCATCCTTCAAGGTCAGAGGTCAAATATATGTAGCCCAAATCGCTTATTTTATGAATACTTTTGCAATATTGAAGATAGCAACTTGATATTTGGCATGCATGTCTATCTCATGGAGCTGCACATTTTGAGTGGTGAAAGGTAAAGGTCAAGGTCATCCTTCAAGGTCAAATATATGGGTCAAATTGCTCATGTAATGTCACTTCTGCAATATTGAAGTTAGCAATTTTATATTTGAAATGCATCTGTATCTCAAGGAGCTGCACATTTTGAGTGGTGAAGGGTCAAGGTCAACCTTCAAGGTCAAACGTCATATAGGGGGACATTGTGTTTCACAAACACATCTTGTTATAGTATTTTTTGTTTAAAGGAAGTATCTTCTACACGAAAATCCAGTTTAGGCGGAAAGTGTCGTCCCTGATTAGCCTGTGTAGACTGCACAGGCTAATTTGGGATGACACTTTACACACATGCATTAAGGTAGCGCACTCATAATGGTGCGGCACCTTTCCAAATATAATCTAATGTATTATTTTCTTAATCAGCATCATTTCACTGAACTACATTTTTAGGTAGGCTTACCGTGCTTTTTAAAAAAAAATACAGATTTTTTCAAAACCACCCCCACGCTCGGCTTTTGTCCAGTTTATTTGCACCCCTGGGGTATATTTAAGTTCAATAATTCATCAAGATTTCCGAATATGGGCATGCAGTTGGTGTGTACAGATGCAGTAAAGGTGTTTAAAGTTTAAACAAGCTGAAATAAGTATTCTTTTACAGACATTTATTTTTTATAACATGTTATATATGGAAGAGCGCCATGAAATGTAAGTGGTTTCAGCCAAGTAGAAATTGGGTTGGTTAAAAAGAAAGTGTCATAAAATTCAACATAATATTATTTAAGTAATATTTTGAACTTAGTATTTATAGAGGATTTACCATTTACTTTTTGAAATAAAAATAAAAATGCAACATGCATGCATTCGTATTTTCAGCAGTAAATCACCCAATTTAGCCATAAAGTTGTTTTAATTTTACAAATTGAAGAATGTGCATAAAAATTGCAACATATTTAACAATAAACTTCGCTTATATGCTATATTAAATCAAATCACAAGAGAAAAGAAATAAAACGCGTCGCAAAAGTATGTGTTGTGGGCAGGATTCGAACCTGTGCGGGAAGATCCCAAAAGATTTCAAGTCTATCGCCTTTACAACTCGGCCACAGCAACTTTACACAGACTCTTCAATCTTCGAAGAATTTGCGGGAAGTCATAATGTGTGCACTACCTTAAGCCCAGTTTTCTCAAAACAAGGCTCAAATGAGCCTTTACTGCGCCTCACTTTGGGAAAACAGGGTTTAGTGCATGTTTGTAAAGTTAACACAGGCTGTAAACCAGGGACAACACTTTTTGTCTAGACTGGTTTTTGTTTAAGAAGATACTTATTGTTAACAAAAAATTCCATAAAAGCAGTCCACTAAGGCTAACCAGGGACAACATTTTGCGCTTTTATTGTATCTTTGTGTGAAGGCTGAAAGTCTCTTCTTAGTTAAAATCCAGTTAAGGATGAAAGTGTCTTCTCTTATAGGCCGTGCAGACTTCTAAGGCTAATTTGGGACAACAGTTTATTTGCATGCATATAGCCCATTAGCTCAGAACGAGACTTAATGGAGCATCACAGAAAACTGCTTATACATGGGTACCCATTGTCCAGAAAGGCACATGTTTCGAATAGAATGCTTTCTCAGCCAGACCCAGTTGTATTAAATTTTAACTGATAGTTAGATCTTGAGTAGATTTCAGACACAAAATTCCCTGCTGAATTGGCATGATTTTTGCTTTATATTTGTAATTTTTGAAGGAGATAAATTTACAAGCTAGAGTTTATGAAATATATGTGCATACAAAAACCATGGTTAGTTTTAACCAATTGCTACTTAATGTTTTATAACTGTGGGGATGTGTTCTGCAGGCTGCCTGAGAATTTTGATCACATCAACAACATAGGAGAGGGAGACCTTGGGAAGTACGTGGTGTCTGGAGTCACAGTGATCGACCTGTCTGACCTTAGTGTACAGCATTCGATCTACCTTGATCTCACCATGGTACGCCCCCAATATCTATTGGATTCGGAAATTGGGATATATTTGAGCTGGGCTCTGGGTAAACAGGGCTTAATGCATGTGCACAAAGTGTCATCTCTGATAAGACAGGCTTATCAGGGACGACACTTTATGCATAGACTGGAATTTCATTTAATAGAGACTTTCTTAAAATGAAAAATTGAAACGACACAACCCACATGCTTGAAGCCCCATTTTCCCAAAGTGCAGCTCACTTAAATGAATTACTATGTATTGTACACAATTTGGGGGAATAAGTATTCAACAGTAATTGCCGATAACTACTGATTGTTAAGCTTCTATTTTGAAAACAGTTGTTTTTATTATACTAAAAATTGTGATCACATTTGGTAGATGTATGCTATTACTTGCAAATAAAGAGAAAAAACTACAGCAACAGTTTTCAACAGTTTTCAATTAATCCAAAAGCTTTTATTTTCAGCCATGATCTGACAATATTGGCTCATGATGAATCATTCATGTAGTTGATGACTGATTGTTGATTGGACCTGAGCAACAATTTAACTTAAAAAACATGAAGCACACTAATTAAACAAATTTAAACTACTTAAATTCAGCTTGGTTATCAATTACATATAGTAAATAATTTGTCACCTGAAAACTCCAAAAAGCAGTCATCAAACATTGGTAACTTTGCTGACTAATTTAAACAGAAAACCTCCGGTTTCCCCGGCTACGTCCTGTTCTCTCCTACTGTGATTGACATGGACAGGAATGGGAGTCACCTGGAGATCGTCATTGGAACATCGGCAGGCGGCATCCACGTAATCAACCTTGAGAACGGAGTGAGGGACAGGAGTGGCTTCCCCTACAGCATGGGTACAATACATGGACAGGTAGCACTGGGGAATCATAGGAGCCTTGTACTGGGAAAACCTGGCCTTATGCATAGGCAAAGTGTTGTCCCAGTTTAGCCTGTGCAGTCCACATAGGCTTATCAGGGACGACACTTTCCACGTAAAATTTATTTTTGGTTCAAGAAGACTTCCTTTAAACAAAGAATACATAAAGGTGGAAAGTGTCACCCCTGAAAAGCCTGTGCATGCCGCACAGGCTTATTTGGGACAACACTTAACGGCAATCATGGCCCAGTTTTCCCCAAGCGAGGCTGATATTATTTTCAGTTTTGATGCTGTGAGATCAATTTGCTTCGATAAAGACCAATTGAATTGTCATTTTAACATTTTTCTCATCAATTAGTGACTACAAATATGGTCTTATAATAATAAGGAGAAGCCGTTTTTGTATGAGTCTAATTCTTTATAAATATCATGAAAGTTCCTAAAATGTTTATTCAAAGTCAATAAAGTGAAGTTTCATTAAGGGGTGTTGCTGCAGTTTTGCTGATTTTTTTCACCAAATAGATTTTGTCCAAAATTTATATTTAAGATATATATACAAATACTATATGAAAAATGAAATAAAAACAGGGTCACCGGCCTTGTTTTGATTTTATTCACCATTATATAACATGTACTTTTTCAATAAAACTGAAAAATCTCTAATTGTGTAAAATTGATTAATAACATTTGAAATTGGCAACATGTAGATATTATATTAGCTAAGATAAATCATACACCATTTAATAAAACCACATACTACCAATAAAATGGAGTACACACGTTAAATTTTAAGATTTTCTTTGTTTTGTTTTTTATGTCACCCTAAAAAATGTCATTTTTTTACTATTGTAACCACATAAATATAATTTAAATTTGTTCTGTCAAATTGAATTCTGCGAAACTGCTAAAATATGTTCATCTACGTATTGTCATCATAAAACACAAATAAAAAAAGGGGGTCACCGCACTTTTAACAGAGATTTTTTGTTTTAACTATCCATACCATCTACGTCAAATTTAATAAAATACAGCAATTAGGCAAAACCCAAGTACCGGTACATAGATTGTTAGAAATATTCATAACCATTAGAAATTGTTTACAATCTTAACTGGGATCACAACAGCTTACCAAAAGCCATTAATAAAAAACAATATTTAATCACAAACATAATACCATACAGTATCAAACTCGCCCTTACCCGGTAATCATTAATAACTTACATGTACTTGTTCACAGATTTCGGCATGTTTTGTAGTTTGTAATTAAACGCTTTAAATTGATAAATGTAAACAACAGGACTAAAGGGTTACAATACTAAACAAGAATGAAATTAAAGAAAGAAAAAAAAATTAACCCCACCTGGGATCGAACCACTGACAACTGTATTATGAACCAACTCGGTCATTTCTGATGATACTGATAACAAAAATATTGAGTTGTAATAATAGCATCATCAGTGTTGCTATAAATGTATCCTCGTTGAAATAAACTGCCGCAACACTCCTTAAGACAGAAAGATAGATCCCACAATGTAAAACCTTATATCAGGTAACGGTGGCAGACATAACGAAGGACGGAACCCTCGAGCTGATAGCAATTGACACCAGTGGGAATGTGGTGTGTGTCAACCAAGATGGGACACTGTTCTGGGAAGCCAAGATCTCTGGGGAGAACTCTCCGGGCAGTCGACTCATTGATATTGATGGGGATGGATATGTGGAGGTTCTCATACCAACTAATGAAGGGTGAGTTTCGTTGTTTTTGTAATTGCGCAATAAAATCAGTATTGGACTTTTCCAAAGTGCTGAACTTTGTTACCATGATATTAAAGATAATCAACAGGTGACTTTGAGATGGGTGAAATTTGACTTATGAGAGTGCAGAAATATCAAGAGAATTTGCTATAAATGTTTAATAAATTGAAGTATAGCCTTGCAATTCATTACCGATAAGGTGAACAGTTAACACTTTAAAGAAAATAAAATACTCTTTCAAATAGATTAAAAACAGACAATACTCATTATGTATCGCTATCGAGTCAAATGTTGTCATGATTCAGTTAGCATTAAAATATTTGTTGGATCAGTATTTCAATTCAACTTAATAACCCATATTTCAGGTCAAAATGTTGTTAAAGCTGTCTGCATGTTCTATGAACATAGAAGAGTGGTGTCTTATAAATGTTCCCCACCTCTGTGTATGTGGAACTTTGACTTTTGGATGTTGTGGGAAAACACATTTGTTAAATTCTGGTTTTCATTTCCTTATGGATTTTTTCAGAATTAAGTAAGAAAATGTCAGATAATTTGTAGTGTGTAGTATACTGTATACATATCATGGCAAGTGAAGGGGTAAATATTGTGAGGATAAGCAAGGGTTAACATCACTATCTACACATGTGAGCATGCTTTTGATATTATTGTAACAAACTAACACATTTCAACAACAACAATTCAGTCATACAGGCAGATTAAAGTCTCTATAACGCTCAAAATCAAGGAAAATTTCGTAACGTATTTTGTAAAATAAAGTTGACACCTAAACAATCAGTGTTCCTTATAGCAATAGCCACAATTTCAACGCTAGATGTGCTATGATTACATAGATTTTTGTAGATACAAAATGCTCGTTCTTATTTATTTGTGACCACAATAAATTCCACGTTAATTTCCTGCAAATATATCTATTGATAAGACACACGAACACTAAAATGGTACCATGTTAAAACCATAATAAAAACAAGCATTTTGTATCCACAAACATCTATTTTACCAGACCACGTCTGGTGTTGAAATTTTGGCCATAAGGAACAATGATTTTTAATTGTTTAGCTTTATTTTACGAAATATTGTACGAAATTTTCGTTGATTTTGAGTAGTAATGTTACTTTAAGTATTTTTGGAAGTGTTCATTTTATTTTATCTTTATTCTCATTTAAACGATCTCTGAAAATTTGTTTTCATGGGCCAAACATCATAGGAAATATTGAAAGTGAAGGCCTAATGGGTTAATTAAGTTCAAATTTCATGGCAAATTACAATAGTTTTGTACACTATTTTATGTTACAGGGATGTCTATGCTATATCGGGGGTCACTGGCAAGGTACTGGATGGTTGGCCAATCCATGTAGGTCACCCGATACTGTCCAATGTGATTGCTACAAGGGTGTCCAGGACCAGACAGACCCTGGATCTGGTGAGTAGCACTGATGTTTAAGCGTCTACTAATGGGCAGCGCCGTTCAAATATATGTCTCATGCAATAGGGGGCCAGTGTAGCTGCAGACCAGCCTGCATAATCATGTAGTCTGGTCAGGAGGTAGGCTGTTTGCTATAAAGTAGGGATGCATGAGGTTAATCAGTTAGCCTACAGAAAAAACAAGTTAACCATTACATTTTTGGGAAAAGGTTAATCTGAAAAAAAAAATAGTCTTTTATCATTGAATAATTCATACAATATTATGTTTTGCGGGCGACATATTGCCAACTCGGGCTGGAGATTAGTAAGAACAACATGCCGCACCACCAAGGGTAATAAATAACGTGTCCACAAACAAAGTAATAAGTCAGTCCCTTTTCTGTTACAAACAGGAGGTGCATTTTGATAATAGGCACTATTGTTTTTTTTAACTCGCAAACATTTAACTAGCAAACTGCGTGGAGTGCGGGCTTTAGCAAAGATGTAATTGACACATTTATGGAACTTGCGATAAAAATCAGTTGATACATTAGAGGGCTTATTTTAATGTTTTGTTTTCAACTACCCATTACTGTTGTGTTTTTTTTGCAAAATAAAGTGTTTATAAGTACATAATTTTATCAAGAATTGCATTCAAAGTTAAAATCTTGTTGAGTTGACGTTGTATTTGTTTTATCAGAAATTAATATGATTAAAAAACATTTTTATAATAAGTTAATTTGAGTTTAACAAATTAAAATAGAATGAACAAAGGAACACAACATGTTTGTGATCAATATGAAGGGAACACAATATAAGCGGTCTTGCCAAAAATAAATGAATGACACATGACAGCGAACTTTGTTTAGTTCTTATATCTTTTTACCTATATGACTTAACGCAGGAATATAAATACAAAATGTAGCTTACTTTTAAAAAATTTGTAAAAATGGTATAATAAATTTTTATTAAGAAACGGATATGTTATCACGACAAGCGATCTAAAATTAATTTCGTTTCTATAGAGATTACTTGTACAAGCGGTATGACATTTTTAATGTATACTTAAAGAAACATTACTTCTCAAAATCAACGAATTTCATACAATATTTCGTAAAATAAACTTAACCAATTTAAAAACAGTATTTCTTATGGCAATTGCCGAAATTTCAACGCCAGATGTGTTCTGGTAAAATAGATGTTTGTTGATACAAAATGCTCGTTGTTTTTCTATTTTTATTTCCCACAACGATATCTATTCATACGACACATGAACACTAACATGGTGTTCGTGTGTCGTATGAATAGATATCTTAACGGGGAATTAATTGTGTCACAAAGAAATAAAAACGAGCATTTTGTATCTACACAAATCTATGTAATCATATTACATCCAGCGTTGAAATTGTGGCTCTAGCTATAAGGAACACTGATTGTTTAGGTGTTAACTTTATTTTACGAAATACTTTACGAAATGTTCGTTGATTTTGAGCGTTATAGAGACTTAGAAATAATCGGTTACAGCTAAAGGTTAACTAGTTAATGTTATTTGTACCCTCTTGCATACCTATTATAAAGTCATGCAAAGTTTTGTGGTTTCATAAGCAGACAGGATAGCTCCTTACCAGTTACCAGCCTGATATTGCCTGATATCGCTGTAGCATATATGTTGCATGCGAAAAGCTTCTTTTATAATTGAAAAAGACTTAATTTGCTGGATTGTTTCTGTTTTCTTTTTTACTATTACATACTTCACTTGTATACTTAATTTATGACAACAAAAGATTGGTTAAAAGTGATTATATGAGGTTTCATGACAATAATGTAATAAGCAACCTTCACAACTGTAAACTGTTCATGTAAGATGTAATATAAGACGATAGATGCATGAAGTACACGAAACTAGATTTTGGGAAATATGCTCAATCATGCTTTTGAACTATAAATAAACAGAATTTCAATTGTTGTCCGCAAACAACAATTCATTTCATATTCATGAACATCTATCTATTTTCGGATTTTGTCCCAAATTTTAGCATCAGTAAAAGATTATCAATAATGGTATTTAAGAAGTCAAGTAAACTTAACAACAATTAATGTGTCTTTCTGACAGTGAATATAATATTCAATACTTTTATAATATAATGAAGTAACACACAAAAAACCATGTCATGTCCTTCAATGTGCCTTTATGCCAGTTAATAATAAATGATATTGTAATTCAACACTTGTATAATATCATGAAATAACTAAAATTTATCATATAATATAAGAATTGCGTCCAAATAATTGCACATGTGAGCCGCTCTCCAGGAAAATGGGGCTTAATGCATGAAGGTAAAGTGTCTACAAATTACCTGTGCAGTCCGCACAGAGTAAACAGGTAAACCTCTTTCTGCTTTCACGGAATTTTGTTTATAGAAAGTCTCTTCTAAGTGAAAAATCCATTCTAAGCGAAAAGTGTCATCCCTGTTAGCCTGTGCTGACTGCACAGGCAAATCTGGGATGGCTCTTTACGCACCTGCATTAAACCCAGTTTATCCAGAGCACAGCTCATATATATTTTCTGTCTGCAGGTGTTCCTTGCTAATGATGGGGCTCTGCATGTGATATCCACTGACCAGTCCTGCAGAACCCATTTCCCCATCGGAGAAACCTCATTGGTCCAGATCCTGTCACATGACCTGGTGGCCCAATCAGAAGGAATGGAGCTATTAATAGCCACCAGTGATGGCACTCTGATCTGCATGGGAAGTGGGGAGGAGACCAATGAGAAGATGCTTTCAGACAACATGTTTTCAAAGACGCATGCACTGTCGTTGCCTGCTGAAACGAGATCGGCAAATGATTTCCTGTTTGCAGAACTGAAGGTGATTTAAATGTTTGTTCTGTTTAACGATTGTTTGCTTTAAAATTGGAAAACATTGATTACATGGTGGACATCTGATTTAGTTATTTAAAAATATGGAATTGAGGACTCATTACCAAGCAAAGTTTTACTTTAAAACAACTAGACATTAATGATTTATCTATAAGTATTAATTATTGTATTTTTGATACTAGTATTGAACACTAACATGAATATTGGGAGCATCATGATGCGTAGCTATTCAATGCATCTGTCTGAGAATGTCTGGGATGTTACTTTATTTATGTGGCATTAAATAAGATGATTCAAATGTTCACCATGAGGAAACGTCCCCATGGACAAGGTCACACTCTAGGGTAAAAGGTATTATTTAAAAAAATTACAGCTGTGTTTTTGTCCAATCATTTGTCATGGGAACAAGGTGACAAACATTTGATAAATGTTGAACTCCAGAAAACATGTATTCTACTATGTTACTGTGCAGTTTTAATTGTGGCACCCTGTTTGTTTGTGCAGACATTAATGTATTGGTGTTTATCATACAGAAGAAGTACATTAAATATTTTTTTTGGAACCTGTAAATGTATCAGTCAGATATTTGGTTGGTCAGTTAAAAAGTTGGTCTTTAAGTCTGTAAACCTTTTTATTTCTCCACAATATTTAGTGAACCGGTTGACCCATCATCATACATGTTGGTATGATGGTTACTTGAGAAATAAGGCAGATGCCAATTGATTTTGAGGTTAAAGTCTCACTGTAGATACTAACATGAAACTCGTTTGGCCTACAGTCATCATAATGATGGTTACTTGGACGAAATGAAGATTCTTATTGATTTTGAGTTCAAATGTCAATGTCGAAGGAATTTGAAACATGAAATATATATATTTTTGTTCCCACATGCCGTCTGGAGAATTCCATGAGAAAAACTATAATCATGATCTTTAAATAATAATAGAAGTGTTTGAAGGAGTAAAATGATGTTGGAGTTCGATTGTCAGCATTTCTTGAGTTATAGCCCATCAATTGACAAATCAAACATGGAGATTTCCAGACTTGATTCTTACTATGCACGTTCCAGCTGGGTATTTACATAAAAGATGAGAGCCGAAACCAAAAAGAAGTCACCGGCGGCCAGTTTTACATTCATTTCACGCTCTTCGATCCAGCATTCAAAAGAACCGATGTTAAGGTCTCCGCCTATACAGTAAGGGTAAGACAGGTTTGATCTTTGAGACTGCGGATTGTAAACGCCAGTTTTCCCATTGTTTTTCAGCTAAGTGTACAAGTACTTGGGGAAAGTAGGCATCACTCTGAAATCACGGCCAGCCATTTTCATGTTGACTTCAACATCACTGATCCAGCCTTTATTAAGCCAGATTCTGTGGCACCCTTATATACTCTATGGGTATATGCATTTGTTAATCTTGCAACTTTGAAATATGCTTTCATAATTTATTTGTATATTTATGTTATTCGGAAGTATAAGACTATATCTCAAAATGTAGAAACTTGTATAAACTTTTATCCAAATGTTTATGTTTTCATCTTGCTATAAATTACATTCTATACGAATATTAGTATTGCTTATTGTGTATTTATGGTTATAAACCTAATTTATTAAGATACTTTCATAAGCTACTAAATGGAACATAAGGCTTATAAAGCAGGAAGCATAGAGTGATTAGCCTGTCCGTTTGTTAGTCCCTTCGTTTATCTGTCCCTATGACATTAACCCAAATTGGCAAGTTTTGTTTAACATCAATTATGATTCATACAAAGCTTTGATATTTGAATGGATGATGTCATTGAATACTTTCAACACACCCGCATAACCTGACCTCATATTTTCATGGACAATTATCTACTTTTGGACTTGACTGATTCAGAAGTTCACAACTTTTCGTGGACCCAAAGTGACTCTCTTTGTCAAAGTGTTCATACTTGCACTGATGTTTTCTATAAACAGTTTCAACACATGTACATCCCCTCACCTTATTTGGACCTTTTACATTGACCTTCTTTTTTACTCAGACTTAATCAAATGAGCAAATGAATCAATACTGACATGATCCCAGTTGGGGCTTATGCTTGTACTGAACACAGTTTCTTACTTATAACAAGTGTTTTTTCTTGAGATTATCTTGATTCTTGGTTCTTTAACAACTTATAAATAACATCAGTAAATTATAAATATACACAAAGTAGCTCTCTGCAATTTTCTAAGAGCATAAGTAACACAGCTATAAGTTACCCTAACATATACCCGTAAACATGGACTATCAGGATATTGTTGATTTTTATGTCCCCCACCACTATAGTGTTTTTGCCCTGTCTGTTGGTCTGTCTGTTGGTCTGTTTGCGCCAACTTTAGCATTTTGCAATAACTTTTGCTATATTAAAGATAGCAACTTCATATTTGGCATGCATGTGTATCTCATGGAGCTGCACATTTTGAGTGGTAAAAGGTCAAGGTCATCCTTCAAGGTCAAAGGTAAAAAAAAACTAAATCAAAGCGGTGCAGAAGGGGACATAGTGTTTCTGACAGACACATTTCTTGTTGGAGCTAAACATCTGATTTTCTCTTACAATAGAAAATTGTGTAGTGCACTACTGTGTATTATATATGTAGGAATAACACTTTAATTGTTAAATAACTAAGCACATATGAAGAAAGCCATGTTTCCATGTGGCCTGTTTGTATTCCAGATCTATTTTGGTAGCATGATGCTTCACAAGGCAGTCTACTCAAACCCAGGTCCATACACCGTGTTCGTCAGCTCCTATCCACGGCCTAGCCATGGGCACATAACTCTTGTGCTTACCAATAAAAATGGGCAGATAGCACAAGACATGTTTCCTATAAGGTACGTGTTTTATTGCCAATGCAAGGGAGACAAGCTTAGTTTGTCTATAATATCTTTTCTGTAAGCAGTGTCCAAATCCTAAACATAACAAAGTATAAGTCTCTTTTTAGTTTCAAAAGTATTTGTCAAGTCTGGTTGAGTCAAAACAATGTTAACATCTTCATTGTTGTCCAATTAACAACTGTTTTGTTATCTGATTCATGGTTACAACTTGTTCTGACACCAATAAGTGTTTATTTCCTGATGCTCACAACTCTACTTTGTTGTGAAACTGGCTCATCATTATTTTAAATTTTAAAATAAACTCCACCTTGTTGTGAAATAATCTTAATATTGCTGTGGAAAAAAAATCTAAATTGTTTTAAAATAAATTCACATTGTTATTATATAAACTGCACATTTTTATACTAGCTTAAAAATATATATCACAACAATATACACATGTAGTTAAATGACCTGAACACATGTGCTATTGGCTTGAGTGTTTGAAATAAATGTGAATTTTTATCGTGCATTCCATATCGAGTTAATGGTTACTGCTTTGTCTCTTATTCTAATTCCTTTTCCTTTGGATGTCAAATTCATGTTGAGATTCCCTTTATCCATAAGCCACTGTATCTGTCTTGGCAACCCAGCACTTCCTTTAGGAGTATTATCAGTATATTCAAATTGCAGAAACATAACTGTAATTAAATATATTATGATATGTTTGTCAGATTTGCAAGTAAATTGTTTTATAAAAAAAATATTTTCAATTTCAGGTTCAATCAGATAATTCTAGAAGATCTTCAGTGGTTGCTAATGGCGCCCTTTGTAGCCATGGTAATCATCCTCCTGGTAAATCATGGTTTTCCCGCCAAAGATTTGATACCCATTACACTGCAGAGCAAAGACAGATAACAGCTTTTGTGCTTAAAAAATTATTAATATTACCGGTATGTACAGTTCTTTTCAAACTTAACAAGAAATATCTATAAAAAAGATATAAGGCGTTGATTGTGGTTTGAGTTTGTGAAAGGTAAAGAGTTCAAAAAATAAGACCAAGAATAGGGAATGTCTTTTTCTGTGCAGTTCTTAGCTGGATCACACGCAATACGGGATATTACGCGGAGTTTTCGCGGCTTATTTTACATAATTACATATTGCTGGTCATAAACCTATAGATACAAAACAGAAAACCATATGAAGAATGGAAGTGAAATTTAAACATATGAGTCAACCGGCCACACGCGAAGTATCCGTACATATTTTAAATATTTATACGCGCGTTTGAACAAACCTGTTTTAGTGGTTTGTCGGGCATTGCTTTTTGATTTGATTATTAACAGTATCGAGAATCATCGCGCTCATGCTTAATACATTAGGCAATATGGTGGAATAATTCTTGTTAAATTAATTAGAAATAATATTTATCATGGTATTGTTGAAAACACATAAAGAATCTATTATTGACATACCATAATTATATCGCTGAATATCTTCATTTAACATCTTTTGTGGTCTAAAGAAAATCTCAGTTCACCTAGTTCACGGATAGGGTCTATATTATATAAAAAACTGGCCACGAACTCAGGTCAGCACATAAGCGTCTTCGGACGCAGCGATGACCTGTAAATAAACCCTGATAACTCACATGTTTCCAATGTTCTGATGGTATGCTCATATCAGCCTATGGGATAACTGAAGTGTATTCGTTCTGAACTAGCCGCGGGAAATCTTAATTGAATTTTATTGGACAGTTACAAAGGTCAGGTAAGGTGAAAAGCTGGCGTATACAGCTAACGCCAAAAAAAAAAGCTTAAATGTTTACTTGTATTATATTGAGTGGATAAACCTGCGGCTACCTTAAGGGTCATGGTCATATCTGGAAGTCAATGTTTAAGGTTCATAAAAGTACACCAATATGAAATGGTGTGCAAGAATAATATTGCTTAGCAATTATTATTATTATGTACAGCTGTTGTTATGAAAAAAATGATATTGGTATAAATGTTGATATTGTGTGCAAGAATCATATGGCTACCTTTGAGGTTAAGGTCATATGAATTGTCAAGGTCAAACCTTCAAAAATAACATGGCTTTCTGTTTCAGCTCACCTGAGCATAACATGCTCAGCTTATGGTGAGCTGTTTTGGGATTGCCCTATGTCTGCAGTGCAATATCAGCCCTATGTCTGCGGTGCAATATCAGCCCTATGTCTGCGGTGCAATATCAGCCCTATGTCTGCGGTGCAATATCAGCAGTTGAAAAGTCACCAAGTTAACACTCACACTAAGAGCACTTTAATAATTTTACTCAGGTGAGCAACCTAGGACCATGATGGCCTTTATCTTCATGTAGTTAATATTTGCTCTTTAGCTATCAAGATTTTCATTTCTGTTCTTGATAATTGAGGTAACAGATTTCAGTAGTTTAAGGCAATTGAGCTTTTAACAGATTATATGGAAAGAGTATTGTGGCTTGTCTTTCAAATACTAATTAATGTATTGCAATAAACACAACAAACCAGCTGAATTTTTTATTGTTTAAAGGATGTTTAGTTCCATTTCGTCCCTAAAACAATAATTCTTATCATGTTTCATTGTGTTTGTTAAAACTTATTGTTCAGTGTATAAATATTAATTACTAATTGTGGAACACGAAGTACATATGTACCTTTCATTCTTTGAATTTAAAACTCCACCTGTCAATTCTGAATAATTTTATTGCATTGGTTATTATTTAAATAAAAACTGTGTTTTTGTCATACTTGTTCAGTACTTTTTGGAATGATTGTTAGGTTATTGACCTTTTGCTCTAAGCTTAGTGTCAAAAATGCAATTGTAGGTGATCATAAGTAGAAATATTGCCTTGTTTTTACTGAAGAATGCCTTTAATCCCTTAGAATTGTTATATGATAAAGACCTTATGATCTAAATGTTATAATTAAGTCACACTTTGTGAGTGACTGTTAATAGAAACTTGACTTAAGGTGTACATTTTGAAAAATATATTAACTTATACATATAGTTACTTTTGAGAAGTGTATGGTTTATGTGAAGGGATTTAATGGCAGGTGTTTTTGCAATGAGCAATCCCCAATACAGTCATGGCAAAGCTGTGGAGATTGTCTTGGTTTATACTATTAATGAGTCCATGCATACCAATAAATATAAATAAATGACATATGAAAGTTTGCATTCCATGTTTGAAAACAGTGTCCAGTGCAGCCTTTTCAGCTTTTAATATTGATATTATCTTTTGAAGGGCTATACATTTTTAAAGTTTGTATTTTCATTGGAAGGGGTTTGCATTGTGCATACCTGTACACTTATAGATATTATGTTTACGTTTTTTATAATGTATACATGTATTATGAAATCAGAATTGTAATCATTGCCATCTAGTTTATATGTAGACTGGTACCACTCATCACGTGTGTTTTACTACTATGTTAAACAGCATGTAATGCTGTTTGGAAATTTGCATTGTCATTTATTAATAAAGCTGCATGTATATATATATATATATATATATATATATATATATATATATATATATATATATATATATATATATATATATATTATATCTTGCTGTCAGACATACTCTTTCAAGCATTTATATTTACACACATTAAGTAATTTAATTGATTGATTAAGCATAAGGATATAATTAAGATGAACTATGATATATTACACTATTTAACTCATATTATGCGTGTATTTGACATTTTGTATTTTGCGTTTTTTAATACTTGTGAATGCAGATTTACTGATTAAATTATGCTAAAAGTTTATTATGTCTACAATTTTCTGAGACGCTTCAAGTTCACAGTCATTACATAAGTGCTGCATTTTTAACTCACCTGCTCCACGAAATGCCACAACATTGACATTTTTTTGTTGAGCTCAGGTGAGTGATCCAGGTTAGCATTTGCACCTCTGGTAGAAATTGTTTGGTTTAACTGGTATTGGAGATCAATACAATTCATTGGAATCAATGAAGTTAAACAGTTTACCAGTTTATCACATAAATACATTTTTTATGCCGCACATAATTACATTTTGATACGGGTGGAATTACTTCATTTACATGATAACGGTATCATTTTTCCTCGTTCAGTGGTACATTGACGTTTTTCACATTGAGTCCGTGTTAGTGTTTAGCATACCGGTAACAATGTGTTGCCGTTTATATTTATATCTAATATACACGCTTTAGTTGAAATCTTCTTATTTCATTATGTATAGATTGTGTGACATGAGGGCATATAGTTTGAAGCAGAATTTCGTGATTTTATCCGTTTAGAATACATGTATCTGCTTAATATAATGTAATGATTTGTTTTTTTGTTTCATCGAATTTATAATATAAAATCATTTACTTTTCACATACTAACGCTGGATACTAATTGTACTACTAATTGTTAAACGATAAAAAGGAATGCATCAATAAAATTGGGAAAACATTTACTTTTGATAAAACAGCCATACTGTAAAAGCTATAGATTAAATCTTGCACATTTGACTTAATTATTTAAATCCAATTTAAAACATGTAATACGTTTGGCCCATAACGCATTTGTATACATATTTATTGACCGGACATAGTATAAATGAAAGTCTAGTGTTAACCGAGCAATTAATGCATGTACACTTTTAGTAAGGACCGCAGCTGTGTTCTGCCCACGTGCGTAAATAATCGTTCGAGAATTTCATTCATTCTTCCTGCGTCATATTCGCTGTGTGTATTTACATAAACTAAACATGTCACACATCCAACTATGTGTAACACGTTTGCTTATTTAATCATTGTTTTGCTAAATGCCTTTTGTTTTAACTTTTTTTTTATGAATAACATGACATGTTTGTTTGCACTCAGAAAGAAAAGAAACGTAAGTAAGCTTCTTGAAAATACTCGTATCATGCTCCTAATGTTTATTTACAAAACATACCTTATGCCGCATACATATCGTTAAAAAGCTATATTGCTTGTTTAATTTGCATTCACTCAATGAATATTTCATGCAAATGGTTATATAATATTACAAAAGTTAATTTCTACTGATATTTAAAATACAAAAGAAACCGTGTTCGATTTGCCCTCGTCATTTTTTGGCACAATATAAGAAAACAAGGGACAAAATTGTCACAAAACCAGGTTTTCATTGTGAAAAAAAAATCTGATAAAGGGAGAAAACTCAAACTGAACTTTTGAAATGAACAAACAAAATTAACCCCCTTTGTAAGTTTGTTTTAAAAAAAATCTATTTTTAGTCGTGGCGACCTTGACATTGGAGATATTGACGTGATTCTTTCGTGCGACACACCGTCCCATGATGGTGAACAAATGTGCCAAATGATTTTAAAATCTCACAATGAATGACATAGTTATGGCCAGGACAAGCTCATTTATGGCCATTTTTGACCTTTGAACTCAAAGTGTGACCTTGGCCTTGGAGATATCGACGTAATTATTTCGCGCGACACACCGTCCAATGATGGTGAACAAATGTGCCAAATGATTTTAAAATCTGACAATGAACGACATAGTTATGGCCCGGACAAGCTTGTTCCGCCCGCCCGCCAGCCAGCCAGCTAGCCAGCCCGCCCGCATTCGCCAATCTAATAACCAGTTTTTTCCTTCGGAAAACCTGGTTAATAATGCAGCTTTAATTTTATTAAGTTGACAATAATCAGTATATAACATTTGCTTGTCACGGAAATAAGGAATACCCCTTGTGCCACAGGTTTTACATGTTCAACGTACGTAGCAAGTTTAAATAGTCATATTTGTCCTGCATCATGCAAAAAGGGTATAATTCTATATGGCATTGGCGGCGTCTGGTCAGAAGCTATAAAATCACTCAAGGTTTCGTGACCACATATGGCATAAGACCGATTTTTATATGACGCGATTGGCTCATTTCATAAATTGTTTGGCATAGCGAGCAATTTTAACAAAGAACAATTACTTGATCAACGTGTTATCTCAGGGGACAATGTGTACACGTTTTAGTGTTTTCCGTTGAGAAATGTTGACTACTTCGCCATACCAATTTGAGAAGAACGTCCATGGCCAATTCTGTGTTTTATGCGATGTCTTCTTCATTTCATTTGGTGGTAAAATTAATACGGCTGAAACTACAAAACAACTAACCGAAAATTTAGCTCTGTTGGAGTAAAATGTATTTTAAAACACTGAAAGCAGTTATGAAAAGTTCTAAAATCATTCAAATTGTCGATCATTCTCGAAATGTTGTTTAATTATGTTACATTTATGATACGAATTCTTATGAACAAATACCAGCAGTTGAGTACGGTACTAAAACATTTGATGAAAATAGAGTGGTTTTCAGGTTTGATTTTGTATTTTTGGGGGATGAATTGAAGCTGCTTAGAGTATAGTCTTTATTGAAATCCAATTGTGATTTTAAATATATTGTATAAAAATTTACTTATTATCGATTAAGCTCCGACGAGTCATTTATGATCTTAAAGCTGTTCGGTTTGAATGCTTTCGAACAGTAAAAGCTGTTTCCTGAAATGATGTCACAATATTATAAAGCGCAAAGATTCGTCTCACGATTTGCGACGAAATGAACATAGTTTCGCATTCGTGTAGTATTGCCACGGGGAAATATTTTGTTCCATAGCCCTAGATGGAATGTCCTTATTCTAATCTCATCCTCCGATAATCACACTATGGTACTCATAACGCTATATATAAAGCTTCGTTATTGAAATATAAAAATATAACTGCATTCTTATTTCATTTATAGATAATACTAAATACATGCACGTTACGTATATAATGTTATCATAAAGGCGTACTCTACGACTTGAACGAACGTCGTATAAGTCTCAATATGTGTTCTTCAAGGTGTAAAAGGTTTAACATTTTCTAATATTTGACAACTTAATGACAATCAATTGTTATTTGCAAAACCATAGTGTGTTGCTGGGCACTGGCGTTCTAGTAGGCTAATGGCCGACCAGGGGCCTGAGGCGTTGGCCCCAAAAGTTGCACTGCTTATTGGCCTCCACGGCGCTAATCCGACACTGATTGCCGTATACGCTTAACGTTGTTATATGTATTTTCCCTTTCGAGTCTTCAGCACATTTATAGTTTATTTAGCTTTTGTCTAGATTGCATGCCTTTGACCGAGATTTTTGGGCTGATGATTTACGTCAGTCATTTCGCATAATTTGCTCTCGTGAAGGACTACCAAGCTGTTGTTTTCATGGGATCTGTTAATGATATCCAGATGACTTCGTCCTGGCTCTTTTACGTCATATACTATTAACATTTGCATAATTAAACATGTGTCGCATGTCAATCATGTTGCGAAACATTACTGCGTAAATCAATTTATTGATTGTGTGGTAAAAGATACACATTTACTAGCAAACTATTTGATTCATTTGCGCTACAATGCTTTTATGATACTTCCAATGTGGGAATTATGTATTCATGCTTAACAAAACATTTAAAACTGAACTGCCCAAATGACGATATTTTTTACAGAGTATGAAAAACATTTCATCTCGATGATATACATGGGTCTCGTTCTGGGACAACTGGGTGTAATGCATGTGCGTAAAGTGTAGTCCCAGTTTAAATGTGTGCAGTCCAGGCAGGCTAATTAAGGTCGACACTTTCAGTTCTTTTAATTTCTGTTTAAAGGAAATCTTTTTTTTGAGCAAAATAAAGTCTGAGATTGCCCATGCTTATCTGGAACGACACTTTTGCGTCGAAAATGTGAAGTAAAAGATTTTTTTTAATCAGTAAAATCTACCAGTAGCACAGTAACACGCACACCTCTGAAACTCATCAACACACTGGCGTTCTAATGGTCATTGACAGCTCAAGTTCTACTTAAAAGTATCCCGGTAACTCTTAAGTGCACTACAAAGTACCTGGCATACGGACAATACTCTAGAAAGTAAAACTGAAACCGGGTGCCCTAGAGCGTATTTTCCATACCTGGGATAAATTGTATTATACATCAGAATACATATTTGGGTACTTTGAGGTAGTATCTGAGCCGACAACGACTAATTGCGTCAACCACGATTGGTGATTGTCGGCTCATTAATTACTGAAAAGTACCCTGGGTACTCTTAAGTATAATACAAAGTACTCGGGGTATGGAGAATATACAAAAAATGTATTGCGGAGTATGGCCGGATTACTTATAATGTATTTTCCCTACCTGGGTACTTTTAAGTACTACCTGATGCGACAACGACCAATTTAACCACACCGGCAGGTTTGTTTTCATCTGCATGAGTTCGAATCTTACGAAGGCAGTATGCCCAAAAATGTTTTGTATAAACTTCTTTCCTTTGAGTCCAACCATCTATTGTTAACATTCCACAAAATTATATTTCATTGACAAATATTAAAACACTCGTAAAATATATGACAGTCTGTTATGTAAAATTGCGTCGACGTGAGAATTTTACCACTAAAATAAATAACGTAAAATTCTATAAACACAAATCATTTGAGCCACACTCTCTGAACAACGGGCTAGTGCATGTGGGCAAAGATCGTCTCATATTAGCTTCTAAAGACTGTACCTGCTAAATCTAACCAAAGGCGGTACTTAACGTTTTAATGAAAATTTTCGTTTAAAGGAAGTCCCTTCTAAAAGAAATCCAGTAAATGCGAAAAAGTATATCCCCAGATATCTGCGACGATACTTAACGCACATGCAATAAGCCCGGTTTGTATCTGCTATTTTCAATGTATTTTTTACGACTATTTTTGTATTTGCGTGGGAAGGTATTCATACTCATGATGTAAATGCGGTCTGGTATTTACTATTTAACAGATGGTATGGTTCATGGTCAGATAAACGTTAAGTGCTTAGTTTGTAATCATTATATGTAGCAAAGTCCAATACGAATAAATCAATAAATAATGAATATAAATTTGGACAGCGTTAGTATGTATTTTGGAAACTGTTCGTCTGAGGTTTCGAAATTCAATGGGATTAAACATTTTTGGTATTTGTAAATAGATCTTCTAATGATGATTTTTAACAACATACCCTAACTTATACATGTATGTATACTTTTCGTGTGTTCCTTTGTTCCATTCAAGCTACTTTCATATTTCATTTCTCTTACTTTATGAACGTGGTACGAGAAAAAACTTAATATAAAACTCAGTTTATGATACCGGTATATTTATCAACCATATTCAATAACATAAGTAAACAAATAAAAACATACACATATTATCTAAAGCCAAACCGACGTCATTGCTCGTATTCTTCCGGTGGAAGATCGTGAGTCCATCGGACATTCTCGGTCGGTTCAACAAGTCGGAACGGAAGCAGCAGTTTCTTCAACCCTTGCTCTATACCCTTGATAAACAGGCGGACATTGGAACACTGGCCGAGATTCACCGCCACCAGCTGGGGACAGTCGAGGTTCAGCTTGCTTATACTGGCGCATCCGAATAAATTCAGGAACTTAAGCGGCTGCGCGAATATGTTCACGTTACTCAGTTCTCGGCATTTCTCCAGGTTCAGGTGCGCGATGTTCGGGCACCCGCCGAGCGCCATCTGCAGGACGTAGTCCGACATCTGACACCGGTATAGCACCACCGTCTTCGCCAACTGCGTACAGAGGGACAGCAGGTTCACTTTGCAGTCGAACAGGCGTAGAAAGCCAATCGCGTTCAGAGCGTGGACAACGAACGATTCCAAATGAAGCTGATCGTCGCTGCAAAGGTTGAGCTCAATGCAGTCGACGCTGACGCACTGGACCGTGACTGTACGGAGAGCGGGAAGGCCGACCAGAGCTACTTTGCAGAGATGGTTCGCTGTTAGGTACATATGGTTGAGTGTGATGATGTCGTTTTCGGCCTGAGTGTGAATGAGTCGAATGGAAGGACTGCGTATGTGTAGGGCCTCACAAGAGAAATCTCCAAGGAGGCACAGTTCTTGGACGCTTGGTATCACCGTCTCGTCCAACGTTAAACTGTCCTGAGAGACGCACCCCAGACGCAGACAGAGCAATTTAGAGTTGTTTCGTAGCGTCTCCTTTAAGCACTTCATTTCGATGAGCTCACAATTAGACACCTCGAGAAAAGTAAGTTTTTCGCTTTTGATTTTTAACGTCCTCAAGGAGTTGGATCCGTTTATTAATGCGCGCTTTAGAGACAGCGCAAAAAGCTCCACGTGCTCGATGGATTCCATCCCGGAGTCAATTGTCACGTGACGTAGTTTTGGCGCGTGCACACTGACGAAAGTCGTGCTCCATATGTTGAACACGCAGAATTTCTGCAAACTAGCAGACGACAGTCGTATTCCAGCCAAATGCTGCAAAAGGAAAAAAAATAAGTAAGAGTTATGAAAAGTTATGAACGTTTACAAAAGAGGTTGGAATTAAGGGAATCAAGGTGCTTGCTACTGCCTGTATGACGTACATGAATTATTATTTGCAAGACTCGTTCACGCTTCAATTTGTCTCAGATGGTTTTAGTTAAAAACTGTTGCTTTGCCTCTATGACCTAAAACTCACAGAGAACGTTGTTTCATAGATCATGAAAAAATGAATATGTACTTGCTTGTGTGTCGGTCATGATGATTTCAATGTTTTGTAAGATATATTCTAAATGTTTAACTATCAAGCGTGTGTATAGTTTAACGAGATTAAGGACACTTTACATTGCCAAAGAAAGATCTGTAGGTTTTGAATTATGACATGAAAATTAAGAGGCATTTATTAAACAAATGATAAATATGCTGAAACTTTAAACTAACGAGATGTTTGTATTTACCAATCACGAGTCGATAAATGATTTACGCAGTAGTTGTTACCGAGTGATTTTGTCGCAAAAGTTGTTATTGAGCTATTTTAGTCGCGGTATAGACTTTTTCTATGATAAATAACTATAGGCAAAAGCCATTATATCTGAATGCAATTACGAATAATGAAGTTATTCATTAGTAACACTTAGCTTACAAAAGGATGATATTATTTATAATTATTTAGGACCACACTAAGTTTAGACTATGCACATGAAGAACATTTCTTAACCTGTATTTGCTATACTACTATTACTATTAGTTAAACCGAACTGACCTCGCAGTTACTTATGCTCAGTTTCCGAAGATTGGACAGGCTGTTAACTACGTCCCACAACTCTTCTGTTTCCATAGCAACAAAATGAACGCACAATACCGTAACAAGACTGTTAATAATTGGTGCCACCAGTCCTTTGATAATAGAATGTCCATTCCGGATCGCTGTTTCGCTTCGTCCGTCAGTTAACGGCAAATTCGAGTTGATTTTTATGTGCAAATCTTCCAGCGATTTCAGTCTTGGTACGACCCTTGTGATCCCTTCGAACGTTAGCTTCGAACACGCATTTAGTGTCACTGTTTTCAGGTTTGATAAGCAGTTCGCTATTTCAAGAAAGTGTTCGTCAGTCATTGTGAATCCGCCGTTTATCTGCACTTTTTCTAACCCGGTCATCAGGCACATGTCATCAATGACGCGCCTTGTCCATAACACTGGCACCCTCAGAACTTTAAGGTTTTTCAAGGCTGGCAGACACGCGAAAATCGACTCGTACACCGTTGTATTTTCCCGCCATGTGACTGTATGCACATGGCGACCGTACAAACGAAATATGCAGACGACAAGCCTGAAATGCAGATGACTGTAGAACGTCGGGTCAATATTGATCGTTTTCCATAAACCTCCGCTATAATACAGCAAATCGTGCCATTTTCGACAAACAAGCGCCAATTTCGGCATAAGGTCGTCCACTGGCTGCAGATGCTTGAAAATGGACACAAGCGCCTCGCTAGGAAGATCCGTGATGCCAATTGAACCTCCATTTGATGATCTCACAGCGCACCCATCCGCAATTTCCGGTCCCAACATGTGTAAGCGAACCTTCCTTGACGCCGTTCGCTTGATCACTGAAATGTACAGCCATACTGATGCTGCAATCGCTTCCGTCATCGGATATATACGTCTGTTGACACTGAATTGGTTTTATCGCCTGCATCTGTTTCCACAGCTGTCGTATGCGCGGCGTGTCGGCCCATCCCTTTGATGTATTTATATGCATATAATCGTCACGATGATTTTGCCCATACATATTGGCCACGATTGCGTCATTCATCAACATCTTTAAGAAAGTACATAAAGATTGCTTCTTAAGACGTCACTGCTGATCCACAGGTGAGCACCAAGTTATTGTACTACAATACAGAAATATGTGCTTGTATAAAGCGAATGGTTCTTAAATAAGAAAAGGTTTGTGTAATTGTTTCAATTTCATCTGCACACATGTGACATTCTTGAGTGTTTTATTTATTTCGATTTTTAAAAAGTCCCCCAATACCTGACGTTACATTATGCGTAAACCCGGGATGTGCCACAGCACTTTTACCTTAAAAACTTATTATACAAAATAAAGTTGGGACGGAAGTGACGTGAAAGCTGGAATACCCAAATTTTAAATTCCATCTGCTCCGTATGTTTACCAGCAAACAGGCCCACATGTGCCGGAAGCTGGCATTGAACCCAGGTCACCAATATGAAAAGGATGCTATCCGGACAAGAACATGAACTTTTTTATAATGTGCATGCCTATCGGCTATTTCTGATTTGCACTTAATAGAAAGCTCAAGGCATGCATCTATTGGTGTTACTCATCAAGCGGCGCGCTCAACTGTCTATACATCTCAACATTCTTTAAATGCCAAACATGTATTTTCAAAATATATTTATGATCTATGTGTAGAAAAGGTTGATTGAACATGTATTATATTTACAGGTAGGTATTACAGTCCAGACAAACCTAAGCCATATTTTCTGTACATAATGAAATATAATGGAAAGGTTCAACTAAAAAACCAAGGAACACTCAATTATTGAAAACTCGTTTATTTCAAACAATTACATTAGAAAATAGCACAAAACGGAACTATTGGCAAATAAATTAATGCATATAAGTAGAAACATGTTGTAAATACCATCACGCAATACAAAAATATAGCACTATATAGCACTGACACAAAGAAATTGAACAAAAGTATGACCAGCACATCAAAATAAAGAACACCAGAAATACAAAATGTTCGTCAAAAAGACGAAACTGACAATAAATCAAATCACTCCGCTCACATATTCAAATACATATGTGACGCCCATTGCCAATTGATCTTAGTAGCACTATAGCACGTTAACATTCACTTTAATTAAATAAACACCAACTAAAATACTTGTAAACATACTGGACAAATTATTGTACAGATGATTCAATAAACTGTGAATATAATAATAATGGCTCATTCGAAATAACTCAAATAAAGTACCGTAATTTAAGCCATAACAGTCTTGTCAAATCCTGCATCACTAAGGTGGAGTTAAAGACATTTCTCATGAAGATACGAAGTTAACTTTGTAATTTAGACAGCAACACAATCATTTACAATTGAACACTTGACAACTGCCAACCATAGGCACAAAATAACACAATTATACAAGACACACAAACACAATAATACACACATGAAAGACTGTGGTATAGAGGATACATAAACATGTAGTTAATAAATAGAACAATATTTGTACAATTAATTACAAATTCTTACAATGTCAACATTTAACAATGTGCAATTCATACTTATTACAAATTTATTAATTCATTAACATGCCTCTATCTGTAAACAGAACTATTTACAACAAGTTGTATACAGTGTATAAAGTAGGTACTTAAAATAATATCTAATATCCTCAAGATCTGTGCATATTTATAAACTGAGTCAGTATACATCTCTTCAAACAATTGCATAAACCCACAAAAGAACCAACACCACCTATTCATTCTTATCCTGAACTTACAGCAAAAAAAGGGACATACTGCTGGGGAATTACCACAGGCAGACACATCAAGCTAATAATCTAGAAAAGAAAAAAAACTTAAATGACTTTTGGCAAGTATTCTTCCATAAGAAAGAGCAAAACAGCTGGAAAAGATCTGCTTAAAAAAAAAAAACAAAAAAAAATTAAATAAAGCCTGGCATAACCATCAATGGCACACAGCAAACACCCATGTTCTGCAGCAATAGGAAAGTCTGTCCATAGAATGCCATCCATGCATATCTCAATATTTTTGTTTTCATAAAAAGTGCAAGTAGAAAGCTTACAGCAGACAGACAGTCCTGTTTTGTTTTTAAGAGCACTTCCAAGATGGTAAGTCTTCAGTGAAAGTGCAAGCTTACATTACTTTTTTTAATTGTCACATGTTAAAAAACAAAAATTTCCAAGACATAAAATTTTGTGAAAACAATCATGCAGAATTACCATAAAGATTTCCAAGAAATTTGTGAGAACAATCATTCAGAATTACCATGTTTAGTAATGCATGTACCTAATAAGCAGTTTACAAGTAACAACCATCATTCCCAAGTCGTTCAGCAAGGCCAAACCAATGTCCAATCAAAAGGCACCCATGTTCCACTTATGTCATCACCCAATAAGTGACTTTCTTAAATTCAAGAAATATGTTCAAATGTCAATTGATGACATCAACCCACATATAGCACATCAAATAACATGAACAAATGATGATTTTAAAAAACACCTGACCATGGTTCAAAACAGAAGTACAAGCAAAAATACACCATCAAAACTCACACATCTACTGACATAATATCCAGTGATATCATAACACACCTAGTGAGGTCATCACACATCCGGTGACATCATCAAACAATAGTTTCGGAATTTTCCAAGGGATGTGATCACTCATCAACCTGTGACATCACTCAACCAGTTACATCATCAAACAATGGTTTCCAAGGGTTCTGGGGACTCTGTCTTCCCAAAGACTTCATCACTCTCTTCTGGCCACAGATCAACACACCGCAGTACAGACCTGTGCTTACTGATCCCATGGTAAACATGGTGGGCATACTTGTTCTTGGCACCCTGTAAGACACAATCATTTGATATCAATGAAAACCTTCTGGAATAAACTCTTGTGAAGTCAGGATTTTAAAGATCTATAATGTGTTGTATTTCACAATTATGTTGAATTGATTTAAAGGTTTATGATAGCAAATTTAGCAAACAGTATATTTTAAAATGCGTTAATTGTTAAAGCCACACAACCTTGCCTCTGACTTTGAAATGAAATACATTTTTATCAATACATATAGATGCACTTTGAAAGTATGCAAAATTGTCATTTAATCTAAAGCCTAGTAAGCAAGCAATTTATTATTTATCAAACAGTACCCGCTTTTAAAACCTAAAGTAGGATTTCTAGTGGTATATGTCCATTCATTTCGACAAATGCGATATTTTTAAGTTTTTAAAGTGCAAAAAAGACGGATTTCTACCTTGTTACTACCAGATATATTCTTATTGGCATAGATAAAATATGTTTCTTATTTATACTTGAATTTACTATGCCAAAGGTGTGTGGCTTTAATATTGCAGTGAATGTAAAATATTTTTATCAAGGAATGCATTTTAGAAAACAAGCTGTAGTAAATTATGTTATAAAAGTAAAAGTTTGGTAAGTAGTTGTTTTTTATAAAAATATAAATATTATGTTCAATCCTAGCCAACTGATATATATCTCTGATAGCTGCTATCCAATTTATGAAGACAGTGTGTAGTGGCATGGCCAAATTGAGGGAAATTAAATCAAAGAGTGTTCAAGTTCAAATGGAAACAAGGGACAAAATTGTCACAAAACCAGGTTTTCATTGTGAAAAAAAATCTGATAAAGGGAGACAACTCAAACTAAACTTTTGAAATGAACAAACAAAATTAACCCCCTTTGTAAGTTTGTTTTAAAATAAATCTATTTTTTGTCGTGGCGACCTTGAAATTGGAGATATTGACGTGATTCTTTCGTGCGACACACCGTCCCATGATGGTGAACAAATGTGCCAAATGATTTTAAAATCTCATAATGAATGACATAGTTATAGCCCAGACAAGCTCATTTATGGCTATTTTTTATCTTTGAACTCAAAGTGTGACCTTGACCTTGGAGATATTGACGTAATTTTTTCGCGCGACACACCGTCTAATGATGGTTAACAAATGTGCCAAATGATTTTAAAATCTCACAAAATCTCACAATGAACGACAAAGTTATGGCCCGGACAAGCTTGTTCCACCCGCCCGCCAGCCCGCCAGCCAGCCAGCCCGCCCGCATTCGCCAATCTAATAACCAGTTTTTTCCTTCGGAAAACCTGGTTAACAAATTCCTTTAAGGCCTTTTAAGCAATGTATTGGAAGACTGGTCAATTCTCCCACTTTTGAACACGTTGTCATTCTAAACTGAGCATTTTTCATGCTTTTGGTAATGCTTCACATTAATTTTGCAACATATTGTTAAAAAATAAAAGAAATTAAAAGACTGTCAGAGAAACTGTCCTTCAGTAAAAAAAGGTTATCATGCTAATCTGAAAAAATGGTTCCCGTTTTTTCATTAAAATCGCTGATTCTAAGTGCCCCAACACCTGCAAAGGTTTAAAGAAACCCCACCAACCTGGAACCTGGAGCGGGACTGCTTGTTCAGTGCGCGCTGCACCATAGAGATGCATGCCTCCATGTCCTTCACAGAGTACTTGGTGTAGTGCATGAAGTTCCTGTCCCACACCTCCTCACCGCTGACCCCCAGCACTTCTCGGGCCACGTATAGGCAGCTGGCCGCTAGCACCGACGGGAAGAAGTGGACGTACGAGATCTCTATCAGCAGCAGGTCCAGCAGGTATACTGCCATGCTCTTGATCTAAAATAAAACAACTCATTTGTTAGCCTCGCTGTGGGAAAACAGGTTGGAAACTACTGGTATGTTGGAAAGCAATATTGATAATCGTATACACTATTGAACAACAAATAGATCTACATTAAGAGAAACACAATGCCCCTGCCGCCACTTTGAAGCCATATATATGACCTGTGACCTTGAACGATGACCTTGACCTTTTACCACTCAAAAAGTGCAGCTCCACGAGATACACATGCATGCCAAATATCAAGTTGCTATCAGACGCGACATAAAAGTTATTAACCTTTTTTCGAAACCTAAACCCGAAACCTAAACCCAAAGTGTGACGGAAGAACAGAAGACAGACAGACGGATGGACAGATGGACGGACGGTCCAATCACTATATGCCCTCCTTCGGGGGCATAAAGAGGGTTTTGAATGGTCATGCTGATTTAAAATAAAGTCATGGTTCTGGATAACATGCTATGCAAACTGACAATTTCTGAACCAGTCCTTTTCCTAATCAGTAAGCCTACGACCATTAGTTATAACACACTCACCAAATCGTTTTGTCACAGGCATTCACCATGAGGAACCTGTCCAAGAACACGATGGGCCCGGGGAGATTGAGATAAACTCAAGTTTCTTGAGAACGTAGCGCTCCATCTTGAGTACCTGATCTGGCTTGTAGGTGTCGTCCGTCAGTCTGCAAAGGTCTGTGATCTGCAGTCAAGGCAAAAAAGCAAATCTTCAGTGTGTGTACAGATTTTCTTGTTTTACGCTATGGTTTGAAGTGTTTATAAACAAATAGAGTGAAGCTTGGCTTTTTTTTTAGTGGGCAATATAAGTGACTTCTAAAGGGTTTACACACTTTTGCTTCAATTAGACCAATAGCGACTGATTTTTTTTTACTTTTCATTGCCCAGTTTTCAAACACAGCCAAGATATGGATTGGGCGTGAAGTGTAACATTTAAGGGTGTAAATATGGTAAACGATAAACTATTGACTCGTCACTAAGCACAACGTGAAATGTGACATTTAAGGGTGTAAATATGGTCAACGATAAACTATTGACGCGACACTAAGCACAAAAGAAGTTCACAATTAACACAATAAGCTCTGCTGAGCTAAACGAGATGACCCTATAGATCATTGAACACTCTTTTTTGAGGGAACTGAACCTAAATGGCATGCAAAATACTCAAGAACCATGGGTCAGGACTATTTTTTACAACAAAGGAACACTTTAAACCAATCTATGTAAGTCTATATAAAAACACCACCTGATAAGGATGTGAGCCATTTTGGACCCATGAGGTAGAGATTAGAAACTAATTTTCTTATTAAGTCTATATTAAAAATGTAAAACCTGGAACTTGGCTTTTGTTGACAGAACAGAAACCGAGAGTTTATTAAGTCTTATAACATAAGTACATCGTCTTTAATGCATATAATTATATATAAAGTAATGTCACGTGTCAGTATTCTATAGTTGGTTACTAAATCAATATAACAATGTATATGTAAGTAGATTAATGAAACAGAATTCAATGAAATATCAGAACAAAATAAGAACAGAGATCAATAACTATTTGAACAGAAGAAACATAATTATTTAAAGCAGTATAGACAAACTAGTAGTGTTAATTTACTTTGGGTATATATTAATCATAATTCAAATACTATCTGAGTGACTGCAACGTGATACATAAACTTCATTAAGTGGAATTACATCAAACCATTATTTTTCAAGTAGTGGTATCTAAAATAGTTTAGTTGACACCAGGACCATAGTTTAAACAAACTTTGTATAGTTCAAAACTATCTGATGATTACATATGCCATATTTAAGCTATTGGCTTTGTTGCATAGAAGAACAAAGTTATTTTGATATATGTCCATATTAGCAATGGCCCCCCTAAGAGCAAGTTCAGCTTTCACCCAAGAAACATAATGTTGAACAATATTCATAGAGGACCACCCCAAGAAACATTTCTAACAAATTTTGTAGAAATTCTACTCAGATGTTCTGAAAAGGTTGTATGATAAAACAAGAATGTGTTTGTCAGAAACACTATGCACCCTACTGCGCCGCTTTGATTTATTTCATTTTTTTAAACATTTGGCAGGTACAGATAATTTAACAAGGTAATTAATTTTTTGTTTTTTTTGTAAATTACTTCCCTTGTAAAAAATATCTTTACCTGCCAAATGATAAATAGAAATTATCTCCCTTTAAAGCTTATTATTTCTCTTGGATTTGTTTTTTTTTTTACCTTTTACCTTTTTTTTTACCACTCAAAAAGTGCAGCTCCATGAGATACACATGCATGTCAAATATCAAGTTGCTATCTTTAATATTGCAAAAGTTATGGCCAATGTTAAAGTTTTTTGACAGTCTCAGACAGACTGACTGACTTACAGTTCAACTGCTATATGCCACCCTACCGGGGGCGTAAAAAGTTCATGTCATATGTGTCCTCACATGACTTCTTATGAATTTATGTTTTTGTCATCGAAACATTAGGTATGTTGATAATTGAAGACACAGTTTCCTTTCCCAACATTAAAATAATACTGTTACATCCGCGTCAACTGAAAATTGGTCTTATGGAATATGCGCACAGCCTAGCTCATGCCCAGCACGCAACGCTTCCTGGTATATCCTTAGTATCCTCAGTATGCATATACAGACAAGACTGCATAGATGCACATGCTTGGCTTGAACAATTAGAACAATTTCCACGTGCCAATCTCATTGCATCAAACCACGATACATTTAGATTGGAAATTGAAGTCACACTGTGTTATTTATAGCAAACGGCAAATGTCATTTGCCTATTCTGGCTTGCAGGAAAGATTTTTAGACAGACATAACCCGAATGTAACACATGTTGCTAGATAATTAAATGAATTCCCATCTATCATGGACACAATTCTTTCGATTGTTCTGTCTCACAATTAAACAAGTGGCATTTACAGATAGGTTTTAATTCATTTTTTTCCACTAAATTTGGGGGGGTTTTATATCTTGAAAGCAATACTGTGTTGTCAACAAAAGGTGTTTATTGATAGAACATCATGTCTTCTAACAATTTACCAACCTAGCACTGACCCTGAAAGTCTTGGGGAATTGGGTATGAAACTTATTGGTAATGCATAATTGTAACTGGGCTAAAATGTGTATCTACGTTTTGTATGATGACGGGGGAGAGAGCAGTCAGCATTTTCCTACACTGACCAGACTGTGTTACATTCTTTAATACAAAGGCACGGTGATGTTGCTAATGTTCTTGGGGATTATGCTCAAATCGGCAAAAGTAATTAAACAAGTGTATTCAGTCTGCTGGCATTATGTAAAGGTAATCTAAGGTAAAAGCTGGTTTAAAAGCTATGTCGAAACAAGGGACAAAAATTGTCACAAAACCAGGTTTTCATTGTGAAAAAAAAATCTGATAAAGGAGAAAACTCAAACTGAACTTTTGACATGAACAAACAAAATAAACCCCTTTGTAAGTTTTTTTTTTTTTAAATCTATTTTTAGTCGTGGTGACCTTGACATTGGAGATATTGACGTGATTCTTTCGTGAGACACACAGTCCCATGATGGTGAACAAATGTGCCAAATGATTTTAAAATCTCACAATGAATGACATAGTTATGGCCAGGACAAGCTCATTTATGGCCATTTTTGACCTTTGAACTCAAAGTGTGACCTTGACCTTGGAGATATCGACGTCGTAATTATTTCGCACGACACACCGTCCAATGATGGTGAACAAATGTGCCAAATGATTTTAAAATCTGACAATGAACGACATAGTTATGGCCCGGACAAGCTTGTTCCGCCCGCCCGCCAGCCCGCCAGCAGCCCGCCAGCCAGCCCGCCAGCCAGCCGCCAGCCAGCCGCCAGCCAGCCAGCCAGCCAGCCAGCCAGCCAGCCGCCCGCATTCGCCAATCTAATAACCAGTTTTTTCCTTCGGAAAACCTGGTTAAAAAAGCATCAACCTTGTGAAATATTAATCGACTGTTGCATCCTGTGTAACTAACATCATCTCACATTATGGCCACTTTTATACTAAGGTATCACTGTTAAAGAATATACAACAAAATTACAAATAATGTCTTTAGCTTTGCAATCATTGTTTACAAGTCAGATTGTTTCAGTTTCTCACTTTAAATTATGACAAATTTCTGAAAGTTTAATAACTCAATATTTATTACCCTGACAGACACAGGACAGTACCTCTGGTGGGAACCTCTCATGGAAATGGGCGGCTGCGGTAGCAGAACAGGCAGGTGATGCCCAGCAGCTGTTAGAACGTTGAGCTGGATCTTGGTGTGGGCCAGGAAACTTGTCTATCAGGTTGGCACACAGGTGCAGCG